>NW_027268027.1:0-43692 GCF_963676685.1 Mytilus edulis
GTGATTTTGGGTTCAACTGTTGTGTGAAATGACGCTGTGGGTGAATTACCAGTTTCCTGTACGTACATCTCTTTGCCGATTGCTTCCCTATGGGACCTTATATCCCAATTCCGTTTTCCGTGTTCTCTGGTCATGAGTTTTTTCATTTCGTCGGGCAACTTTCCAAATATGATTGGTACTAACAGTGATCCGAATGTGTCTTGCGATTGTCCGAGCGACTCTAATCTCCTTATGCACGATTCCATTTTATCGTAAAATACTCTTATGCTGTGCGGCATAAGTGACGGATGCGTAAGTTCAAGTAGATTCTGCATGTATGCGTTTATAATGGTTTGTGTCTGTCCATACCTCTCCTTTAACAATATGATTGCGTGTTCATAGTTGGCGTTTGATAGAGATAAACCGGATATGCATTGTGCGGCTTCACTGTGTACCTGAGATTTGAGATAGCTGAACTTTTGTATATTTGTCAAAGAGGGATTGTGATGAATGGTTGTCTCAAACGATTCCCAAAATGTCTGCCATGTTAATATGTCTCCCGTAAAGTTCGGTAGATCAAGCTTCGGTAGCTTGTGATAGAAGTGTGTTGCTGTTGTTGGGTTTGCATTCGTATAAACGGAGTTATTATCTACGGAAAATACATTTTCTGAATGGTTTGAATTATGATTTGCAATACTTGTTGACGGAAAATTTGATGAATCAAGTGTATTGGCTATTGGAACATAAGTTGTTTCACTCACCGTTTGCTTAAATGGAGTTGTTTTGTTTCCAAAAACTATGTCCTTGAATCGGCGAATGGCGACTTCCATATTCATTGCATAATCGTCCGCGTCAAGAATTTCTTGTTCCATGTCTTCTAGTTCGGTTCCATCTAAGATCTGTGAGTCTAAAGATTCAAGCAGATTCCTCTTTTTTGTAAGGTTGTCTGTGGCAGCCGAAAGTTCTTCACGTCCAATATCATCTTGCGAAACTCTTTCCTTTGTTCTATTAATTAATCTTGTAACTGCACTACGGTGACCACCACGAATTGCTTTTAATTTCTCTATGGGTCACGGCACCGATATCGTGTATCGTGTTTCTTGTGGTTAGTACTTCGCTTTAGGGTTAGTAATGAAAGGCGTTTGTGTTCATATCAAATTGTATTCAAGTTATGTACAAGGCAACGTTACGTAAACAATAGGCAACGTAAACAATAGGTAACGTTAGTGACGTTAGTTACTTAGTAAATGTACAGCGGCTAATACTTGACAGTAACCTTGTTAACCATAATATTTTATTATCTGAACAATGCATTGTTCGTTAGTATTTTTCTAATACTATTAGCAATAGATCAATCATCAGTGGCGGATCCAGAACTTTTCATGAAAGGGGGGTGGGGCGATGACTGACCTAAGGGGGCTCTTCAGTCATGCTTCAGTGATTCCCTATATAATCTAACATTTTTTTCTAACAAAAGGGTGCCCCCTCCCCCTTGGATCCGTCTATGATCATATTTGGTATATGGAATGATTATAAGGTGTATATGTCTGTCTGATAATTTTCAACTGACCATTACCTTATTTCATTGTTCATTTATCAATCTTAAATTCCTGATTTTGTTTGCTCCATGAATACTATATGCAAAATGTCAATTATATCTAAAACTTGTAATGATTGTAAGGTCTGCAAGCGTTTATCTGACCTTGGTTCATTGATCAATGTTAAGTTTTCCTGATTTAGTCTGTTTCTTCGATGTGCAATAGGTAAACTATATGTCAAGCATATTTGGTCCATGGAATAATTGTATGGTGAACATGTATTTCCTGTAGGCTTTTCTGACCTTGACCTTATTTTATTGGATCATGGTAAATTGAGGTGATAGTTGTAGTAAAGCTATATATTTAGGACTATCAACATAATATAATCGGTAAGTAAGGAAGGCCAGACATTTCATCGTGTGCAATCTTGTTACAATTACAAACGATCATCTTCTGTGGTATGTTGGACGACACAATTATGCTAAATAGATATGGTTGTTTGTGACTAACTAGATAGATCAAGGAAATCAACCAGGGAAAAGTAAAATTACAAAACTACTAAAACAACGAGAAAAATTCGAAACGGAAAAGCCCTAATCAAATGGCAAAACCAAATGATAAAGCACATTGAACGAATGGACGACAAGTGCCAAATCTCTGACTTGATACAGACATTTTCAGATGTAGATAATTGTGCATTGAACCTGGTTTTATAGCGCTAAACCTCTCACTTGTATGACAGTCGCGTCAATCAACGTAATTATTTTCAAAACATTATTTAAGTGCATATATAAATAACCTTTGAATAGACTTATTAAGAAGGGATATAGTTACGATACCGTTGTCAGATCATTAAAGATTGCATATTTTGGCGTTAATATTGATTCACTTATAGGGTCTATGCATCGGAACTAAACACATTTATTCAAAAACCAGTTGTTGGCATGACACGAGTTATGTTCTTCTCATATATGTTATGATGGTATGATACTAAACCCCTAATGGGAAGGAGTGTGCCTGATGTTCATATGATGAAATCATAATCTTTCAGTCAGTTTAATTGAAGTCTGGAGCTGGCATGTCAGTTAACTGCTAGTAGTCTGTTGTTATTTATGTATTATTGTCATTTTGTTTATTTACTTTAGTGTCATCTTCTGACATCAGACTCGGACTTCTCTTGAACTGAATTTTAATGTGCGTATTGTTATGTGTTTACTTTTCTACATTGGCTAGAGGTATAGGGGAAGGGTTGAGATCCCACAAACATGTTTAACCCCACCGCATTTTTGCGCCTGTCCCAAGTCAGGAGCCTCTGGCCTTTGTTAGTCTTGTATTATTTTAATTTTAGTTTCTTGTGTACAATTTGGAAATTAGTATGGCGTTCATTATCACTGAACTAGTATATATTTGTTTAGGGGCCAGCTGAAGGAAGCCTCCGGGTGCGTGAATTTCTCGCTACATTGAAGACCTGTTGGTGACCTTCTGCTGTTTTGTTTTTTTCTATGGTCGGGTTGTTGTCTCTTTGGCACATTCCCCATTTCCATTCTCAATTTTAATGAAACACTATATGTTTGTATGAAGAAAAAAAGAATTCCTGAGGGAATAAAGATTTATGATTGACACTATATTCAAAAAAAATTTACAAATTGTTGCCTTCTTGAAACCAGTTGTCCAGTCTCTGTTCCACAAACAGTCGTGTAGGACAATTTACGACCATGCATATTTCCTTAAGTAACAAATGGTAATGAGAAATAAGACTCTATTGTGAAACGCTGATAAACAATATTGGTTACATGACTGATGTAATTCAGTATTGGTATCAACAAAGTTTTCCGATCAAAAATTTATGCGTTTCCTACTCATACTACAATACAATCTTTCATAATTCTAATCGCGGCGATTATCTATCATTTATATGATATGTATAACGTATTTACTTAGACTTATACGTAAATATCAGGTGATTTTTATATAGAGATATACAGTCGAAAGTTTTATCTCATTGTACCTTGAGAGCTCATATACATTCAGTTGATTAAAGACATATACAGGTTTACTATTGATGTGTAGGTAAAAATCATACATTTATATCATATTCATTGCAAAACAGTAAAGATCCTACCAGGTTAAAATACAAACATAATATACACAAGAGACATACAATACATGAATAAGTGCTAATATAAATTTTCTTAGAGCTGGCGTCACACATTGTCGTATATACTGACATGCACCAGACATACAGAGAAAATTTACTAAGTCTGTATACGTTATGTGCACGCAAAAGAAAATCTAAGAAATCGTTAGACGCGCGTTGCATAAGTTAGAAGTACGTCGAAATTCAGAGGTATACGCTTGGGGAACGCTATAACTCAAGGAATTTCATTGCATATAAGAAATTTACCATCACTTGCAGTTAACCAATCAATTGTTCAACTCTTTTTATCGTGTTCCATAACTCTTTCCAATTTGGTCAAATTATTTTAAGCATGCCCATTTGCTTTGTAAATGCAAGTTTTTGTGAATAATCTAACAGTTTTCGCTGTCTGTTATATTTTATGACTTTACGACAAAAGAGATGATTTCAGCTTTCCAATTGTGAACTTTCCATTTCTAAGTAGCAACATTCCAGCAGCACCTGCAAACGGTGTATATATCTCGAAATTGATACGATATTTCCGTTCTTGCATTTCCTATCATGATTTTCTTGATAGAGGGTTGTTGCTCACAAGGAAGCTATTAAATCAAGAGTTCCAAATGGTGAAGTTGAAATCATCTCTTCGTAAATATTACGGACGCCATCACGAGTTGGTTGACCGTTATGAAATAACCGTTTCACAAATGATATCGGATATGTTCCTTACGTCTTAACTACAATCCCTTTCACATGTTTCATAAATGCCCTTCCCTTTCACATGTTCATAAATGTGACCTACCGAATTAGACTATTTACTGGATTTGTTATCTCATAAGCAACACGACTGGTGCCACATGTGGAGCAGGATATGCTTACCCTTCCGGAGCACCTGAGATCACCCCTAGTTTTTGGTGGGGTTTGTGTTGTTCATTCTTTAGTTTTCTATGTTGTGTCTTGTGTACTATTGTTTGTCTGTTTGTCCCTTTTCATTTTTAGCCATGGCGTTGTCAGTTTATTTTTCGATTAATGAGTTTGACTGTCCCTCTGGTATCTTTCGTCCCTCATTTATGATTGGAGTTCAAACTGGTAAATTGTTTCTTTTGTTGACTAGTATATATTTGAAGGTTTTGTAAAAAGTAAATATAAAACGTTTGACTGGCAGGTTTTAATAATTCCTGTAGACACACAAGATTATTCGAGGTCTTTAAAAATCTACTATCATGACTATTGTTACTCTCTTAAAGATCTCTTATCTTAGTGATAAAATCAAAAGTGCACTTGACATTAAAATTTCAACCGTTTCGGAAGTTTTCTAATTCTATCAAAGGCCATCAAAACAGTCTCGTAAATATGTAAAAATACTTATTTGATGATTAAAAAAGTTATATGCTAAACGTCAATGAGACAGTAAGAAAAAATATAAAAAAGAGGTATTTTTTCCAATGTGATAATTTGGAGGAAAACAATGGGATTTCGATTTTGAACATTATCAGACGAAACATTTCAGAACTAAACAAAATTAATTCCAAAAAAAATAAACCCACAACATGAGAAATTAGTTGTAAATCTTTTTAGGAATGTTTCAAGAGAAGTTTACTGTATATTAACTCACATGGACTAAAGGTGAAATACGAAGATTTGAATTGTTTCGTTGTTAAGGATACTTAGTATATTCATGTGACATACACTTAGAAGATATTAAATTACGTTTTCGTCTTTGTTATGAATGTTGATATTTGGTTCAGGTAAGATTATGATTTTTGATTAAGATTTTGTATATATTTTTGATGTATTGCATTCGAACGCTTCATTATTATCTTCTAGTGATTTGACTATATTGACTTAAAATTTATTCAAAAATGTTTGTCCTGATAAGCATTTAGGGAAAATACATGTATGGTCATGCATTGTAATAGTAATAACATATAAATATCAGCAATACATTATTTGATAATTGTTTTAAACATGTTAAAACAATTGATTTTATTTGAGCAGACAAATATAATACGTTAGAATTTTGTTTAAATAGTAAAACTGCTTCAATTATAAATTATCGATCGTATCTATACAAATGTAATACGGGCAAGGTCAAAAATGCTATTGATATGTTATACTGAACTAACCAAGTATTGCACCATTTTTTAAGATTAACTGTTTTTAAATGCTGACAGCACAATTCTTTGGACTTCTTTAAGCATTTACATTAATGTCTGCATGAAGTTAATGGTTTTTTACTCTTCAATAAAAATTGGAAAATTGCAATTAGTATAATATAAAGATTTGATATAAAATAGAAGATGTGGTATGATTGTCAATGAGACAACTCTCCAAAAGAGACCAAAATGACACATAAATTATCAACTATATGTCACTGTACGGCCTTCCATAATGAGTAAAGCCCATACCGCATAAACAGCTATAAAAGATACCGAAATGACAATGTTAATCAATTCAAACAAGAAAACCAACGGCCTCATATATTTTTTAAAAAATGAACAAAAAACAAATATGTAACACATAAACAAACGACAACCACTGAATTACAGGCTCCTGACTTCCTGGACAGGCAGATACATACATAAGGTTGCGGGATTAAACATGTTAGTATGTATCTGGTTATAAAAGCAAAGTTAAAATGCTTTTGATCTGTTATAATGAACAAAGTAAGAGTTGCACCATTTTTTTTTATTGTTAACGATTAATTGTCTTTCCATAGTGACTGTGCAATTGGATTGTCTTTCATCATGTAACTTAAGATTTTGAGCATATACATCTAAGCTATCTTACAATCAGTATTCATTTTTTTTTTTAATAAATCGGTAGAATTGATGCATCAACAGCAATCAATATATTGGTGTTAAGTGTTGTCTAGTATTTCGGTGAAACCAAGTGTTGGTGGTTAGTGTTTTCGGAAGGGTCAGGTGTTGGAGGTAAGTATTTTGGTGTAGTCGGCTGTTGGAACTCAACGTTGTTGGCGGAATCGTGTGTTGGTAGCAAATGTTTTCCACGGAATCGAATTCGTGTGGCTAGTGTTGTCGGCGGAGTTGGGTCTTGGTCGTTATTATTGTCGATGGAGTCAGGTGTTGGTCGGCAACGTAGTCGACGGAGTCAGGTGTTGGTGGTAAGTGTTGTCGGGTGTTGGTGGTAAGTGTTGTCCGATGAGTCGGGTGTTGGAGGTTATTGCAGTCGGCGGAATCGGGTTTTGGTTTTTAGTGTTGTCGAATGAGTCGGGTGTTGGAGGTTAGTGTCTACGACGGAGTCCGATGTTGGTGGTTAGTGTTGGCGTTGGAGTCTGGTGGTTATTATAGTTCAATTTCGGTATTCCATTTTATTCATGTTGTTGTAGTTTTTAATTATTGAATTATTTATCGATACTTTGTAAACTTAGCTTTGTAACGAATAAACTCAAAAAAGAATGACATATGCTCAAAAATCGCTCAAATCAGTTCTGAGGTTTACGTATTATGGACTCATTCATTTCCATAGGTATCAATTTCCTACGTTCGAGGAAAACTTGCATGTTCCTGGAGATTTGATGTCGCGGTTTTAGCAATTTCTCCATGCAAAGCCTATGACAAATTTGTATTTTTTTTATTTTTTTCTTCATTTCAATTCGGGGTTCACTTGTACAACGAAATTAACGAAAATTGATATCCAACAACTAATAACGAATCCAAAGTTTACAAATATGCTTAGCATTATTCTTATCTGTTTTAATTAGAAAACGATTTTTAATGGCAATATGGTATTGATCTCCGTTTTTTGTGAAAATCGACAAAAAAGATTACCAACCCAATAGCGTCCTTTTTTATACAATAAAATTTACGATAAAAATTGGTCGTAAGTTATACTAAAATGTTCATGACTTATGAATACTTTTTTTCTCGTAGAATGTTTGTGAAATTGGTGGCAGCATTCTAATTTATTCTACTAAACTAATACAGATGTACAGAGCTATAAACCTATACTAGTAGGGTTCTGGTATCCTGGTCCTGTTGCGAGCGACTATATCAAATTACTGTTTATTTCACAGGTTGTGGTCTATATTGCGGTCTGTGATTTCATTCAAAAACAAATTCAACAATTTGGATTTAAAAAATGTACAAAATTAATTGCAGGATAAAAACAATAACTATTTATTGTCTTTTAATATCAGCTTAGCAACTTTATGTGTACTCACCTCGAAGCAGGAGTAATAGCTCGCATTACAACTAGTTTTACATTTTCTTCAATATAAATTAAAACATATTACAGGTTTCACCATGGCTACTGGTACAAGTCTTTGTGGTCCTTGTTCAGAGCGACATATAACCAAAGCATCAAAACACTGGTGCTCGGAGTGTGAAGAAGCCATTTGTGATGACTGCAAAGAACATCATAAAGTACTCAAAGCCACACGAAGTCACGAACTTAAACCAATTGACAAGTACTAATCTCTTCCGTCTTTTATAACTGATATTCAGCAGGCATGCGCCTATCACAATGAAAAGTATCAACAATACTGCGTTGCGCATGCGTTACCTATTTGTTTCAAATGCATTAAAGAACACCAGAAATGCAACGTCATTCCTCTTGACGAAGTCACCAATAACGCTAAGACATCTGGGCACTTTCAAGATTTACAATCAAGACTGATAGACCTATTACACAACATTGATAGAATTAAGAAGGACCGAAAGGCTAATTTGAAAAGTATTGAAGAAAGAAAGGATGGACAACTTGCAGAAATTAAACAAATAAGAAATCAAATAAACAAACATTTAGACAAACTTGAAAAAGAAATAAAACAAGATCTTGAGAAAAAAGAGGGTCAATGCAAGGAGTTTATTCAGAGTATTCTATCATCAGTTAAAGAAAAGAAAATCTTGATTAAAGAATACAAGAACAATCTCCAAAGCACAAAACAACATGCTTCCAATCTTCAAACATTTCTAGTAATGAGAGATATTGAAGTGAAGGTTTTTGAAAATGAACAGTTTTTGCAGTCGCTGATAGAAACTAAACAAATCGATCAGGTCGATCTGGTTATTAAAGTTGATTCTGAGTTGCTTAGTCTCTCGAACAGTTTGAAGACTTTTGGATCAATTGAAATTAAAAAGACGTCGAGCACCATTAATTTAATCAGAATGAAAGACAAACAAGCACAGTTGCAAGTAACACCAACGAAGACCATAGACAACTTGCAGATGATTCTACAAAAGAAAATTACAACAAGAGGGGTGAATATTAGAGGTTGTTGCATGTCAGTGAAGGGCGAATATTTGTTCAGTGATCACTACTCAAGAAAAACTCTTTCTGTTATTGCATCAGATGGTACATTCAAATATAACATGTTCCTTGGTCCTAGTTATGGCTTTGACATGATATTAATCGATGATAAAACTGTCGCTGTCACATCTGGAGATTCAAATGAGCACATTGGAATTGACATAATCGACACCGAGAGCCGAAAGAAAATAAAATTCATTAGCCTTCCTGGTCGAACCTACGGAATCAAACGTGATCAAAGAGGGACGAAAGATACCAAAGGGACAGTCAAACTCATAAATCTAAAACAAACTGACAACGCCATGGCTAAAAATAAAAAAGACAAACAGAAAAACAATAGTACACACGACACAACATAGAAAACTAAAGAATAAACAACACGAACCCCACCAAAAACTAGGGGTGATCTCAGGTGCTCCGGAAGGGTAAGCAGATCCTGCTCCACATGTGGCACCCGTCGTGTTGCTTAAGTGATTACAAATCCGGTAAATAGTCTAATTCGGTAGGTCATATTCATGAAAGGGAAGGGGATTGTAGTTACGACGTAAGGAACATATCCGATATCATTTGTGAAACGGTTATTCCATAACGGTCAACCAACTCGTGATGGCGTCCGTAAAATTTACGAAGGGATGATTTCAACTTCACCATTTGGAACTCTTGGTTTAATAGCTTCCTTGTGAGCAGCAAACCTCTATCAAGAAAATCATGATAGGAAATGCAAGCACGGGAATATCGTATCAATTGGGAGATATATACCCCGTATGCAGGTGCTGCTGGAATGTTGCTACTAAGAAATGGAAAGTTCACAATTGGAAAGCTGAAATCATCTCTTTTGTCGTAAAGTTTTGTTTTCAACCGACCCTCATTGTCAATTTCTAGATGTAAGTCAAGATATGAAGCCGACTTAACTGTATCTGTAGTATCCTTTATCTCTAGTTCGATTGGATAGATGCGTTCCACATAGTCACCAAATTTTGAATTGTTTAGTGAAAGAACATCATCTATATAGCGGAAAGTAGAGTTAAAGGATATTGCTAACTTCTTATCTTTCTTCATAAGAAGTTCCTGCATGAAGTCAGCCTCATAATAATAAAGAAACAAGTCGGCGAGTAGAGGGGCACAGTTTGTTCCCATTGGAATGCCGACAGTCTGTTGAAAAACACGTCCTCCGAACGTAACAAATATGTTGTCAATCAAGAAATCAAGCATCTTGATAATATCAGTTTCAGAGAATTTTTTGTTTGAATCAGAGTGATTCTTTACAAAGTAGGATTTATCCCTCCCTAAGACAAGATACTTGTATCTACGTTGGCCATTCTTTTTTATGAAACAAAGTAATATCAACTTTTTCAATTTGTCTTTTAGTTTGGAATGTGGAATACTTGTGTACAGGGTAGAAAAGTCAAATGTTTTAATACTGTTACAAGATGAAAGAGAGTTAGATTGTATGTACTCTAAAAGATCTTTTGAATTTTTAAGTATCCACATCTGATTCACGCCACCTCTGGAATAGGCAGTTTCACAATAACTTTGAAGCCCGTCTTTGATTGCTGATAAAATAGATGTTAATAATTTAGAAAGAGGTTTCGTGGAGCACTTGGAAGACCCAGCAATATACCGTTGTTTGTAAGGACACTTATGTAGTTTAGGTATCCAATACAGTGATGGAAGATCCAGTTCTTCATCTTTGGTTGAAATTCCAAAGGAACATAGAACAGACCTATGATTATCCAGGATTTCCTCTTTGGTAAGTGTCGTGAGGGTATATGTTGAGTTACCAAGTGAATTGTCAATACCTAATTCGTTTATCAAGCAGTTGATGTAGTGACTTTTACACACAAAAACGATGTTATTTGGGGCTTTATCTGCAGGGACAACAACATATTTGTCATGGAGGTCGGATAGGTGTTTTGCAACATTTGGGTCTTTAAAGATTGACGTAGCATGGGCATTGATGGACCCATTCAGTTTCTTAATTCTGATTTGTATCAACGACCTCACTGCCTTAATCCATTCGGAGAGAGTGTCTACGTCTTCCTTCTCGCGCTTAGCCCATTGCCTGGCATAATCCTCGACTGAATCCATCAAAATTTTAAAGTTGTATTTCCAATTGATGGATTTAGGCTCACGATATTTGGGACCTTTCGATAACACATTTCGTAGAGAAGTGTTATTAACAATGTTAAGGTCACCGGTAATAACGTGGCCAGCAGGATTATATGTGAATTTGGAACAAGCACAAGTGCAATCAGGAGGTTTAGACTTGAAGTCGTCAATATCGAGATCCTGCAAAACGCGTTTGTAATTGAAAATTTTAGTTGCAATAGGTTTGGTATAGGTATAAGAAATTATTGGTACAGACTCGCTGTTTGTCTGTGTTTGCGAACGTGGTATATATAAAGTAAACACTTTGAATTATACTTCTTCTCGTGTGATCAGTTGCAATTTATCGGTATCTTCTTATGTATCTGTATTCGACAACAAGATATACTACACTGACTGGTCTGATGACAGTGTAGTTTGTTGTGACCGTAATGGATCACGTATTTGGAATTTTAAAGATACTTCAGTTTTGAAATATCCGAGCGGCATCACTGTAGATAATGACGGTAACGCGTTTGTTGTCGGAAGATCGTCGGCGAGTGTGGTCTTTATATCAAACAATGGAAAAGACCACAGACAAATTCTGACATACAAAGATGGTCTACGTCTTCCGTCTGCCATTTTCTTTGATAAACAAACCAGGAAACTTCTTGTTGCGAACAAAGACGAAACTGCTTTCCTTTATTCCTTTACAATTTAACTTAAATGAATGAAATAGACCAATTTATATTTACATTTTCTTGCTTTTTTATAGATTAACTTTATACAAAAAAAAATGAATTCTTCGAAATGCTAATGATTTCTATCCAAGGAATAGATAAGCTTAGTCAAAATTGGTCAAAACATTCAGGATTTTTTGGTCCTAAATGCTCTTCAATAATAGTACTTTGTAACGTTTGGTCAATTAATTATTTGATTTCGAGTTGTTTGTTGTAGACAAAAAGGTCGTTCTAGTGTACAAAATTTGAATCTTGGTATTGCAACGTAAATGGGTTTTCGTGTGTAAACGTATTTTTCATTCATAATCTGTCTCATGACATTATACCCCGTTAGCTCAGCCGTTTACGTTACTGGTAGAGAGGGTTCGGCCTGTGCTTTCGCTCCAGGACTTCTGACAGCATACTGACAATACAACGAAACAATAAATTCAATAAGTGACAGTCATATGAAACCTAAAATATGACAGTGATGACGATTTGCCAAGCAATGTATTTGCTCATATAACAAATGACCAAAATTCATAAAACAGTTTCATATTTAATAGACAAAGACAATATAAATACATAAATATCGCGGTATCTCCATGTGAAAATATCAATTCAGAATTTCAATACATTGTCGAACTTCCCCTTTTTTTTTAGAACAAACGATGCGGTGAAAAATACCCATTACAAGTTTACCAATTCAAAGAAGCGTTTGGCCTAAGTGCTATCTAATGGAATAAAATAATATAATACTAGAATTTTGAGGTGTCCGTTTTCTTAAAATATTGAGAGCTGTACACTAGTCGTCTTTAACTAAAATATTATCCAATCAATCAAGCTGTGACGTCAACCTTCCGAGACAAAAAAAAATATACCCACTGGTTCCCACCGACTTTGTTAGACTAGATCATGAATCACATTATTCTATGACTAGGGAACAAAAATCGATCCAGTAAAAAAAAACATCGCATTTCTCTATACCCGTTTAATTTTCAATCCAACCAGAGCAATGTCTGAAAACGTTTTTCAATATCATTGACCAGTTCAAGATCCAAAACTAAAACATGCGATAATACAAAATTCTATTTCAGAGCAAGGCACGAACAATTCCGTAGATTGACGACCGTTACTCCAAAATACCCCTCGGATTAGCCATCTGTTTAAATATCGCTATCAAAATGAACTCCTTCTCTTTATAAACCCGAAATCATAAAATCTCTAGCTAGTGTACAATTCCCTCTATTTATTCTGAAACGGAAACGTAATTTAATATTTTAGAACTGTTTGACTACAAGACCGAAAAGAAATATATCAAATGAGAAGAAATAAATATTTATGTCAAACATCAAAATACAAAATAAAATGAAATTTTAAAGTACAACTTACCAGTACGAAGGTTTTCCCCAATCTAAAGAAATACTGCCCTGACGAGGTTTAAATATCCAAGTCTGGACATTGAGTTCAAGCACGAGATAAACGATCCCCGCGAAAAAATGACCGGACAACTATAGTTATATATAGTATCTAAAAATAGAAAAAGGGGAAATTACGATGACCCACAAACGTTACAACGATTAGTTTATTGGTGAAATCTTATGATATTCGAAGATAAAACTCCTTGTCCTTTTTTTACAAAAAAAATCACATTAATGTTATCTAAAATGACTTTTACGGTAAAAGTTTACTGCAATTCTAATCAGACTAAAAACAGGCCATGCATACAATTATCTGACAACACTCTCCATCCGACTTTTCTGTTCTTCGGCTTATACAATCAGACAATACAATGTCAAGCTTCAATTTTGTGAAGATGTGTATTAATCGAAAAAAAACACAGAGTGATGCTCGTGGCCAAAATATTTGAAATCCAAAGCTTATATAAAAAATGAAGAGCTATAATCCAAAAGGTCCAAAAAGTATAGTCAAATCCGTGAAAGGAATCAGAGCTTTGCATGAGGGAGATACATTCCTTAATTTATAATAATTTCTATCATTTTGTAACAGCAAATTTTAATAACACAAAACAAATCCGTATTGTCATGCCAGTACCGAAGTACTGGTTACTGGGCTGGTGATACCCTCGGGGACTAATAGTCCACCAGCAGAGGCATCGACCCAGTGATAGTAATAAAATTAACGGTATCAATTTTCTTGCACCAGATGCGCATTTCGACAATATATGTCTCTTCAGTGATGCTCGTGGCCAAAATATTTGAAATCCAAAGCTTATATAAAAAATGAAGAGCTATAATCCAAAAGGTCCAAAAAGTATAGTCAAATCCGTGAAAGGAATCAGAGCTTTGCATGAGGGAGATACTTTCCTTAATTATAATAATTTCTATCATTTTGTAACAGCAAATTTTAATAACACAAAACAAATCCGTATTTTCATGCCAGTACCGAAGTACTGGCTACTGGGCTGGTGATACCATCGGGGACTAATAGTCCACCAGCAGAGGCATCAACCCAGTGATAGTAATAAAATTAACGGTATCAATTTTCTTGCACCAGATGCGCATTTCGACAATACATGTCTCTTCAGTGATGCTCGTGGCCAAAATATTTGAAATCCAAAGCTTATATAAAAAATGAAGAGCTATAATCCAAAAGGTCCAAAAAGTATAGTCAAATCCGTGAAAGGAATCAGAGCTTTGCATGAGGGAGATACATTCCTTAATTTATAATAATTTCTATCATTTTGTAACAGCAAATTTCGACAATACATGTCTCTTCAGTGATGCTCGTGGCCAAAATATTTGAAATCCAAAGCTTATATAAAAAATAGTCTAAAGAATAAATTATGAGTTTACAATTTTTTGTATCTCACCCTTCAAATATAGTCGAAGTGATAAACAATTATTTACAAATGTATTTGTTTTGATATTGTATCATATGAGAGATGATTTAAGGAAGTAAACCAGGTCGAAATTTTATCTCGTTGTACTTTGACAGCACGTAACTATTCAGTTCACTATATGAATCCGTAGGTATAGTTATATAGTATCGCACAGTTTATACGGTTTTAAATTTCAACCTGCTAAGACGAACAATTTTCTTTGTAAGAGTTTCCTCCCTATTCACTGTTTATCTAATGTGTGCATCTCCATCGTAACAAAAACTGATATCAACTAAATTTCTTTTACAAGTTGTTCGTTACATCCTAAGGAATTTTTGGCTCATTTGGATCGAAGCGATTCGATGAAATTTATAGGAGTTATCTACCTTTACGAAATAAATTTGTCGGTTTTATTTTTTAACTCATAAACCGTTAACCGTATAACCATGGAATGTTTTTATTTGAGGTCCCTAGGTACTAACGTAGAAAAAGAGGTCAAGGTCAAAGGTCAAGGTCAAATTCTAAATTTTGACTTTTGCTGATTTTTGCATTTTCTCAAACACTTTTAAAGACATGTATAAAAGAACAAGTGCAAAATGTTTGCTTTATGATAATGAAGATATGTTACATTAGATCTGATACAATGTATTGGAATCTTATAGGAGTTAGTGTCCCTGAATTGTCTAATTATAAGGTTAATTGATAATTACTTAAAATTGGTTCATTATAAACCAAATAACCTTTCACAAAAGGTTGGGTGACATATGACCTTGAAAAATGAAACCGGAAGTGACCTTGAGAAAACCGGAAGTAGCCTTTTTTGCACTTTTTTCTTATAAAAGTACTCAGAATCTATATGTTTTGTAATTTTGATACATTTTCTTATCCTTTAGGACTAGAACTGACTTTTGATCAACTGAAAGTGGCCAATTATCTCCTGGTTTTCAAAGAAAAGTATTATGAACTATATATTTATGGAATTAGTGTGGAAAAAGCTATTATATGAGACCGGAAGTGACATTAACTTCAACGGAAGTAGCAAATTTTCTCCCTTATTTCTCTGAAAAGTTTATGGAATACAATTATTTAGCCTATCAGTATGAAGAAACTAATCATTGGATGCCATTTTTAACTTTGAGTAAATAGGAACTACCTTCTTTTCAACAGTTGTTTTTCAAATAATTGTGGAAAGACCTTAAATTGTTCTCTGAACAATTGGTTTTAAATTATTTTCTTTTTTTTCTTCCGCCAAATTTTGAAATTTTTGTTTCTCAATATGTTGCTTAGATATTTCTATAATTGTATCGTACAGTTTATGCGCTTTTAAATTTCACCCTGCTAATCCGAACAAATTCCTTAGTAAGAGTTATCTCCCTTTTCACTGTTTATCTTGTGTGTGCATCTCCTTCGTAACAAAAAAAAGATAACGATAAAATTCTTTTTCTGAATTGTTCGTTACATCCTCAGTAATTTTTGGCTAATTTGGATCGAAGCAATGCAGTGAAATCTTATAGGAGTAATCTACTTTTACCAAAAAAAAATTGGTCGTCTTATTTTTGTAACTCACAAACCATAAGCCGTTTAAAACATGATCAACTTAAAGTCATTTTATTTGAGGTCCATGGGTCCTAACTTAGAAAATTATGTCAAGGTCAAAGGTCAACATGGTCAAGGTCATGTTCTCAATTTTGACTGTTGCTTGTTTTTGCATTTTCTATGACACTTTTAAAGTTATATATTAAAGAACTAGTGCAAAATGTTTGTTTTATTGTGATGAAGATATGATACATTTGGTCTGAAACAATCCAATGACATCTTATAGGAGTTATGGTCCCTGAAATGATTAGATTTAAGGTTAATTTATTATTACTCCAACTTGGTACATAATAAAGCCAAAGGGTCTTATGCAAACTCTTGCTTGACATATGACCTTGAAAAATTTCAACCAGAAGTGACCTTGATTAAACCGGAAGTAGCCATGGAAAAATACATACAACTATATTTTTTTTAAATACGCATACAGGATCATATCATTTGAGACCGGAAGTGACCTTAAATAAACCCGAAGTACCTAATATCTCCCTTATTACAGGCAAAAGTATATAGAAACCATATATTTTTTGAATCAGTGTGAATGAAGCTATCATATGAGACCAGAAGTGACATTTTTAAAACCGGAAGTTAACAAATATCTCCCTTATATCAGGCAAAAATATATAGAAACCATATATTTATTGAATCAGAATGAAGCTTGGACGCCAAGTTACTTTGAGTAAACAGGAAGTATCTTCTCATCAATAATTTCGAAAATTGATGTGGAAAGACCTTTAATCTTTTTTTTTTCTTCCACCAAATTTTGTTCTTGCGATAAATTTTTGTTTCTCAATATGTCGCTTAGAAATTTCTCATAATGTATTGTACAGTCTATATGCTTTTAAATTTGACCCTGCTAAGCCGAACAATTTTCTTTGTAAGAGTTATCTCCCTATTCACTGTTATTCTTGTGTATGCATCTCCTTTGTAACAAAAAAAGATACCAACAAAAAATTTGTTCTGAATTGTTTGTTACATCCTCAGAAATGTTTGGATAATTTGGATCGAAGCGATCCAGTGACATTCTGATGATATCTTATAGGAGTCACGCGACGTGACCTTGTGCAAACCGGAAGTAGCTTTTTTTGGAGTAATTCACGGGAAAAATACTTAAAAACTACATATTTTCATACAATAACCTTTTAATGACACCTAAAATCGCCTTTTGAAAACAAGAAATAGCAAAGTATCTCCCTTATTTGAAAGAAAAATAGATAAAAACCATATATTTTCAATATCAGAGGAAAGTAAGCTATCATATGATACCGCAAATGACATTTTCGTAACCGGAAGTAGCAAATGATCTCCCAAGTTTTCGTCAAAAGTATATAGAATCTTTATATCTTTTAATCAGTATGAAGAAAACCTATGATTGGATGACTATAGTAACTTTGGATTAACCGAAAGTAGCTTCTTATCAATTATTTAGAAATGTAATGTGAAAAGACCTTCAATTGTTCTCTGAACTATTGGTTTTTAATTGTTGTTATCGTAGTTTGTACTATTAAACCATTGAATTATATATCATCGAAACTTTGTAACCATGGTAACGAATAAACTCGTAAAAGAATACTCATGGAAACACTCAAAACAGTTCTGTAAATTTAAGTGAACAAGTAACGGAAGACAACGAACGACAGACAATGAGGGACGCAAAGGTATGAGAAAACCATTTTACCTGCTGGCGATTTGAAACATGGACATGTCGTTAAAAACATGCATATTGGTGTTTGACTTTTTGCCAAAAGTATGTTTAGCTATGCCTTTGTCTGTTGTTTTTTTTATTATCATTATAACGATTTTTGATTGACCTTGGTATTGTCTTCCTTTTTTGTGCAGATCGAAGAAAAAAAACATCAACAAATCAGCGCCCTTTTTCAGATTAAATATTATGACAAAAAGTAAAGTTATATTGAAATGTTCATGACTTAAATTGAGTATTTTTTCTAGTAAGATTTTTTCGTGAAATTGGTCACAGTAAAGCATTCTTATATAAGATGTTACGAATACATATATATTTGGTACATATTTCAGGTATCACAATGGATATTAGTACAACTCTTTGTGGTCCATGTTCAGTGCGACACATTACCAAACCATCAACACACTGGTGCTTGGAGTGTGAAGAAGCCGTTTGTGATGACTGCCAAGAACATCATAAAGTACTCAAAGCAACACGAGGTCACGAAATCATACCAATTGACAAGTACAAATCTCTTCCGTCCTTCATTACTGATATACAACAGTCATGTACCTATCATAATGAGAAATATCAACAATACTGCGTTGCGCATGCGTTACCTATTTGTTTCAAATGCATTAAAGAACACCAGAAATGCAATGTCATTCCTCTTGATGAGATCACGAATAACGCTAAGACATCCGGGCAATTACAAGATTTAGAAACGAGACTGAAGGACTTACTACATAACATTGATAGAATTAAGATGGACCGAAAGGTCAATTTGGTCAGTATTGAAGAAAGGAAGGAGCTACATCTTGTAGAAATACAACAAACAAGAAACCAAATAAAAAAACGTTTAAATAAACTTGAAAAAGAAATAATACAAGATCTTGAGAAAAAAGAATGTCAATGTAAAAAGAATATTCAGACGATTTTATCATCGGTTAAAGAAAAGGAAAACTTGATTACAGAATATCAGACCAATCTTCAAAGCATTAAACAACATGCTTCCGATCTTCAAACATTTCTAGTCATGAGAGATATTGAAATTAAAGTTTTGGAAAATGAACAATATTTACAATACTTGGTTGAAACTGGCAAATTTGAACCAGTCGACCTGATTTGTAAAGTAGATCCGGGGGTGCTTAGTATCTCGAACAGTGTGATGAATTTTGGATCAATTGAAATAAAAACGACGTCGAGTAACATTCGTTTAATCAGAGCGAAAGACAAACAAGCACAGTTACAAGTAACACCAACGAAGTCCATAGACGACTTGAAGTTGATTCTACAAAAGACAATTACAACAGGTGGGGTGAATGTTAGAGGTTGTTGCATGTCAGTTAATGGCGAATATTTCTTCACCGACTATGACATACGGAAACAGCTAAATGTCGTTGCGTCAGATGGTAAATTTAAATTTTTTATGTTGCTTGATCCTAGTTGTGGGTTCGACATAACATTTATCAATGAGAAAACAATTGCTATCACATCCGGAGATTCTAATGAGCACATTGGTATTGACATAATAAACATCGAGAGCCGAAAGAAAATTAAATTCATCAGCCTTCCTGATCGTCCATGGGGAATCACACGTGATCAAGACTCGCTGTTTGTCTGTGTTAAAAGACGTGGTATATATAGAGTAAACACCTTGGATTATACTACCTCTCACTTGATAAGTTGTAACTTATCAGGAGCGACTTACATATCTGTATTCGCCGAGAAGATATACTACACTGACTGGTCAAATCACACTGTAGATTGTTGTGATCGTAATGGATCAAGTGTTTGGAGGTTTAAAGAAGAATCAGTATTGAGAAATCCGAGAGGCATCACTGTAGATAATGATGGTCACGTGTTCGTTGTTGGAGAGTTGTCGTCGAATGTGGTCATTATATCAAACGACGGAAAACACCACAGACACATTTTGACCAAAGAACAAGGTCTATCGGAACTGTCTGCTATTTTCTTTGATAAACAGATGGGGAAACTACTTGTTGCAAACACCAGAAAAAATGCTTTCCTTTACAGTGTTACTTAAGGTGATTGGAATTGAAATGACTCATTTGTCTGCTGTTTTCTTTGATTCACAAAAATTTTTGCTATAAATATAAGAAGAGGCATATTATTTCTTTACACATTTTAATAAATGTATATACAAAAATTTAGCCTTATTTGCAGATTTGAACACCCTTACAAAAAGTTCTGGGTCCACCACTGATTCTTGATGCAAAGTCAGTTATTTTATTTTCGTATTGTTTTGCAATTAAAAGTAAAATAACCAAAATACTGAAGTTCATCGAAAATTTAAAAAGGAAAGTCCCTTATCAAATGGCAACATCTGTAGCTCAAACACATCAAATGAATGGATAACAACTGTCCTATTCCTGACTTGGTACAAGCATTTCGGATGTAGTGAACCGTAAAAAGCAAAGGGGTGATATTGGAACTTACTGATGCTTTAAATAATTTTCTGAGTGTCAACACAGGAGTGCAATAAATTGGTTTTTAGATTATTGTCAGTTTACTTAATTGGTAGGTAAATTAGCTGATAATTCCTTGGATAAAATTACATGTATCATCTGAATGAACGCATGAATGAATGGAATGGTGTAGACGTCTCCAGATTTTTGCATTTTTTCTCTAAAAAATACATTTTTACCTCAAATTCAACAGTTTTTGTTGTCAAAAATATATAGTGACTTTATAACCTACAAATTATAACTTTAACACAAATAAAGTTCTCTAACTAAAACCATAGATAGCCGTTTTTCTTCATTTCCAGTTTTTAGTCATTTTTCTCTAAAAACCACTGAAATCACCCCAAAAATGACCTTTCCGCATATTATATTTGTGTATAATTTTTTTTTATGTTAGTACTAGCCCAAATAAAGGCAACAGTAGTATACTGCTGTTCAAAACTCATAAATCCATGGACAAAAAACAAAACCGGGGCAACAAACCAAAACCGAGGGAAACGCATCAAATATAAGAGGAGAACAACGACATAACACCGAAACGTAACACACAAACTCTAATATGCACTAAAAAAAACTTGTGTTGCAATTAGTTGGAGGTTGAGTGTTTTTAACGCTATATTGACTAGGCTATTGGTGGCTTTCATATATTGTCTTGGTAGACTTGAAGAAAAATATCTAGTATGTAACTTCTATTTTAGTTATATGTATAACAAAAATCTGTCCATGTTTAAACAATATTACTTAAATTTACTTAAATTTGGCATACAATCTAAGTCGGAATATAAAACTAAGACTGCTCAATATACAAAGTTAATTAAATTAATTGTGTTTGGATTATTGATGATTTTACACGGCAAATCAATAACATTGCAAATCTTGAATCTGTAGATTTATCGATGTTCTCTTAGACATCTACACACCAAGCAAATATAACTATTGATAGAAATAAATGCATAATTGATAGTATCTTATCAAGTTGAGACAAAACTTAGAATCGTTAAAGCGGTGTCTTTGAGGTAATACGCCTTTTGATTTGCATTGTGACGCAATTCCAAGGTGTCGTTGTAGTAGCGATCGCCATTACAACCATGCAAAATGTAAACAAGACAAACATCTATTTCCCAGACCGCATACAATTAACGTTAACACATGAATGTGAAGCGTACTTGGCTTCGGCAAAATAACACAGTATACAATTAAGAAAGTAGATAAGGAATGGCATTACAATTAAAGGTATGTTGCAGGCCATGTGTCCGGTGTCCTTAAAATATAACTGATGGTATTTGATATATTCTAACCGGACAGAATATAATTATATGTCAATACCCAGGTTACAAATCGATTAAAATATATTAATTATTATGACACAATAATAAATGAAAAAGAAATGTGCAGAAACGAAACAGCTGGATTGCATTTTTACACAGGAGTTGAAAATAATGAGGTATTTCTTTTGTTTTATACACATTTGGACCTTCAGCATTTAGCCTATACAATATATTTTTCACAATGTTAGAAACATTAGTGTTCCTGATCAATTTTTTTTTTATTGGTTATAATGAAACAAAAGCGTCTAAGTACCACATACACTGACTGTCTAGAATCTTTGAAATGTCTGAAAAGTACGTGCAAAATATTATAATTCCATGGATCATCTTAAAGACAAAGCACTGGGAACAAAACATATTTATAAGTTACAATACAACGTTCAAAACAATCAGACGATACTGCGAATATGCAGACATAACCTAATAAATGAAACATAAGACAGTATGCACTCAAAGTCTGAATTTTGAATTTTAATGTAAGTCATGATTTTAAAATTATTTATGATTTTATGTAAAATATTTCTAATCAAGTCAAACTATAATAAATATAATCAAAAGTTTTCATCCATGAAGTTTTATCAAAATATTTATTGTTTTCTATTATGGAAATGATTGAATATAATTGTTTTACTTTATTGTTGTTTGTAACCGTTTTGCGTCCTTTTTTGTTTTTATGATTTCTCTTATTTTTATTTAAAAGTTTGATTTTTGAAACTTGAAGATGTCTGTCGATCGCGGCCTGCCGTTACATCGGCAGCAATGCCATGCACAATCAACGGTATTGTTCACGGCTCCCCGATTATGAAAAGACCTAAGGCCACACCAATTTGATTCCTTGTTCGACGGACCCGCCTGCACCTATTTTTTTTCAAAACAGAATTTTTTTATCTTTTTTTATATTCCCGCTTCCTGTATCCGGAAATGTAATCATGTCCATTTCCCGCACCGTTTTTTTGTTGTTCTAAATATTATAAAAAGATGTCAACATTTGTTATTAAAATCACAGTCTAGCCTGTATATAACGATTTTAAACATAAAAGCACCCCACCACACTGTGTAAATATCTGTGAGAATATTTGTTTCAGCATGAAACCTATTTATCCAAAGTGGTGCTCCGATATAAATTTATAACAGCGGAAATACCTGTAAAGAACAAAAAATTGTTTTCTTTTCCCCTTACTTATATGAGCCCTTTTGTACAAACAAATATGTTATAACTTATATTGATCCCTCATAAAACATGTAAAAGGGATATTTATAACATTAAGGGGTTGCCCCCAAACTGATTATGACTTGGATGGAGAATTGTCTCATTGTCAGTTACACATACATAGACCAGATTTAATTATTTCTTGGTGAACAGGGAAAAAATACTTCAGAAATTAAAGAAATGTCAAAGTACAAGTGATAAATCAAGTTTTAATATTGTCAAAACCTACTTTTTTATGTTTACAAAAAAAAATTATAATCGCACGCCTTTACTTTTCAAGCTTCGCCTCAAAAATTTGCAAATTAAATATTTTTTTATTAAAATTTTCAAATCGCTCGCTCGCCCCAAATTTTGGAGTCCAAAAATCCGTAGAACAAGAAATTAAATTGGTGTGGCCTTATTATCTAAATACTATTAAACATTTCCGATGACGCAATAACACAATAACTGATAATACAATGACAGAATGTATAAATAAAGAGCCACGTCAAAGAAATACCAACACGGTGTTTTGGTTTAATGTTGAAAAATGACATTGGTTATATGCCATATAATTGCAGCATTGGAACCAACACGGATTTCCGAATTAAAAAGTATGTGTGTCCAAACATAATATTTTTCAATCGCTGCTATAATCTATCAATTGCAAAATGTAGGATTTTTATTTACTTGTTCTTAGAAGTAAATTATCGGTGATTTGTATAGATAGATAAGTCTACGTTCATTCAGTTTGTTATAGACATATGCAAATTCACTATTGATGTGTAGGTAAGAATCATATATTTATATTATATGTATTGCAAAAATACAAACATAATATACACAATAGAAATGCAATACATAAAAATGCAAAAAAGTCAAGTCTATATATGTAAATATATATGTAGACTCTAAAGTGGGATGGGGGCGCTAAAGTACGACAGACAAGAGTGCGATGGTAAACGATAAATTACGATGCTTCCGTACGCTAAAGTCCGATGGTTTGCGAAAAGTATAGACGTCAGAAACGTAGTTGGCTTATGACATTAATTGACAGTCGTTTATACATTCTAAAAATGAATATGCCGGAAGATGAATTACAAATATTGTTTTACAATGTCAATGACTAAATCAATCAAAACATAACCGTGCTTTGTCTGAAGCAAATGTATTCTTTTATGCTGGAAAAAAGACTTGTATACTCCTGTCTACCATTTAACTATTTAGATATAAAGTAGCATTCGCATAAATATCCTATATCTTGCTATTATTGGAAGCGAACGAATTCATTAAGTCATTGTTTGCGTTGTAGTTTTTTTTGCGGTCCCCGTTTAAATATTATCGCTTTTATTGTAAGGTCGGTAAAATAAAGAGACATGTTTTAAAGCGTAAATATCATAAATTGTGGACTATAACATCCGTTTGTACATTGTAGGAAATTAATACATGTATTTGTTCACGCTACGAAAAAGGATAAAGCTAGGCGAACACCGCCGTTTTCTCGCACTTGGATTAAAGTTTGTACAAATAAATGTTCATAATTATTCCGACATTGGCCCAATTTGGTATTTGTAATGCCGACTGTATTGGGTGATTGCTTGAACGACAAGCTACATCAATTATCTAATACGCCCTAATTGTAAAAAAACTCATTTACAGGAAATATAGTTTTTTGTGACACGTACATTACCTTTTTAGCAAATTATAACGTGGTCACCCCTTTAAATTTAGATAAAATTAAGGCGCAAATCATCAAGGCTATAACATTGTGTGTATACCTAAGCATAGGTCTACTAGCTTTTGCAAAACGACTTGTTTTTTAACATCCATGTATTTTAATGTTTTAGTCCTTAAATATTTTCCTATTGTTCCACCGCTCTTTAGCGTGCTATACCATCATACTCTAGCAAACAAACAACCATGGCAATTTAGCGTGAAGCACCATCGTACTTTATATATAGCGTCTATCATCGCACTTCAGCGTGACCATCACACTTTAGAGTACCATCGCACTTTAGAGTCCTACATATATATATAACTGACCAATGCGGACCTTATTTTCGCATTCCTATTTATAGTCCACAACACTATACAATAAGTTTTTTTTCTAATTCAACAGAATACAAATTATATTAATAGGAATGAATATGCATGTGCTGTTCCGAAATGTTGATCATGACTTTTTTGTCAACACTGGAAATTCTTTAAACTCATTTATATCTTTTTTGTATTGTTTGCAATGAATTTCAACCTTGATATATATTTTACACCATATCGAAAATACATATATAACTGCATCACTATTATGTGATTAAATTCAATTGAAGGTGATTGTTCACTTGTCCAGTCCTTGCGCGGGTTAAGGTTCTATATCATGCAGGAATCTTATGTTCAGTAGTTGTCGTTTGTTGATGTGGTTCAATGCATAAATGTTTCTAGTTTCCCGTTTTTTAAACAGTTGGTTGTTCCGTCTGAGTCGTTTTACACTAGTCATGTTTGGGGCCCTTTATAACTTGCTGTTAAGGGTGAGCCAAGGTTCTTTGCTGAAGAGCGTACTTTGAGCTATTATGTTTTACTTTTACAAATTGCAACGGGATTGATAACTGTCTTATACAGTACAGCCTGTGACTTCCTCTTAGTTATGTCCACCCTCTTGCATGGTCAACATCCAATGGTGAACATTTATTGGGGTATTCAATCTTGAGATGTTGGCCATTTATTAGGGGTCATAAATCATGGGCAGATTTTTTATCTAATTATGTTACCTGTTAAAATCAATCAGGGTTGAAGTTTTCAGCTGGTATGTTTCATTAAAATTTACCTGTACAGGTAACTTGGGTTTCTTTTAAAATTGACATTTCACCTTTTTTTGAAAATGTAGAATAAAGTATTGTTTTACTCTGTTCATTTATTATTATTTTTTGTCTTGTTATTTAAATTTTTTATTTTTTAATTGGTTTTTTTTTCATTTTTGTTTGTTTTGTTTCTTATTCTTTTAATTTCTTCTTAGTAAGAATCTTGAGTTGAAATGGCAAAAAGTCAAAGCCAAAGTTATTGACTAGCATTTGAAATAAACATGATAAACGGACTTTTAATAATTGTTTTTTAAATAAAAGGTTTATATAAATGTACATGATGTACATTGTATTCAATTGTTTGTTAACATTATTTAATGAGTTATTACTATTAATAATAACTAATAATCATGCAAGTGATATTTTAAATAAAAAAAATGAAAGTAATTAAACAATTTGGTTTCTTAACAAAATAAGATGATAAACATCAATCCTTTTACAATAGATTTTGATAACATCTAATATTATTCAGGAAAACTACAAGTACCATTATATGGTTTAGGAAAAAACTAATTTTGTTTTTCTAAATTTTCTTCAAATCTCAAAACGAGAGTTGTGCACAAACAATCACCGAAAAGACTTATTTTCCAAATGTCCACCTAGTTATCATAAAATTTTGATAAATGTTCATTAAAAATGCTAATCATAATGAAAAATGTTCTTATATCTGAATAAAGTGAATCTTTAATGAAAAGAAATTATTTAAAGAAATTGTCTTGAAACTTATTAAATATGTTATCTTCAGTTTGGTTAATTTCTTTCAAAATTTGTCAGACTCTTCAGAAAAAATAAAGTGCACTTCTAAAGATGGTGACACTTTAATGGTCTATTAATTAAATCATTTTTTTTTCAGTGTATTATATTGTTGATAGTGCTGGACTGGCATGATACATATTCTTGGTATACATTTACAAAGAATATTTCAATCAACCTAGGCCTTTTAGATGAAGTTAATAATTGCAGGGACTTGAATGAATTAAGACTTTTAAAGTCCTTAATAAAAAATGAATTTAAAGAAAAATCTAAAAATAATAACTTATGATAAAAACTGTAAAGTTAACTTGATTGTGTCAATTAAAGTAGAGAATTTTTTATCATAATTTAAAAATAGAAAATAGTGGACAATATAAAATTCCCAGAAAGGATAGAATGTGTAAACTGTGCCTCTTGTAGGTCAATGAAGAACACCTATTCCTTGATTGTAAAATTAACAAAACAACTTTGAGATATAAATCTATTTGAAAATTATTTACCTTCTCAATAAAATGTCTCTAACCCAAGAACAAAAAGTAAAAAAAATGCTTAACCTCTAAAACATGGATCATGTTTAAAATATCATATGACAATAAAAATATTATCAAATTTTGCTGTACTGAATATTTCTAATACTTATAATAAATATTTTATTCAATAAAGAAATAATGAATTGCCTAAATTTTATTTAGCGTAAGTCCTAAAGACAATCTTAAACATATGTTAAGATCAGTCTATTTACAATAATAAACCATTTTGATTTTAGAAAATTAATTTGAGAAACACATAGTCAATAGAAAAAGGCAGGCATTGTAAATGTTTGCAGTATATTTGAAAATGAGATTCATTTATTCTTCACTACCAAAAAATAGACTTAATATAAAAAATAACTTAAATTGATCAAAAATTATTTAAAAGGTATAATATCAAAACTAATAGTCAGGAGACAATTATTTTTTAATTAAGCTGTTTGTTCAACTAGTTTTATTGTTTCATTTTATTTTTGAATTTCTTGTCATAATCACAGTTATTAAATTTGACAAACACATACATGTATATTTTACCTGAGACACCTGACCTGTAAGTTATATAATTTTAACACTTCAATGCATTCAAGATTTCCCTTTATCCTTGACTAGTTTTTGATTAATACCTTGTGTATTAAAAAAGCAACAGGGGGTATGATGATGAACATATAGGGCCACCATGGTGAACATATTTTTTATGGCCACCATTAATAAGATAAAGTCACAGGTAGTACTGTATCTATATATTATCATGAGTTAACTATAAATATTTGCTTTCGAAAGAGTAATTAATGTATTTAATGCTTATGTATTAACCTTCTAGAACATATCATTAACTCTGTGCCTTTGACCCAATTTGACCTTTAATTCGTTAATACGTTTCAGAAAAGAGTCATATTAAAAGTTTATGTACTCTCTAACAGTTTAATGGTATAACGTTTAATTGTACAAATGTTGCAATAACAAAAAGAAGCGCTTCTAAAAAGAGTTGTTAATTCTAATATAAAATAAAAAATAACAGGTCTGGTATAATTGCTAATAAGACAACATTTCATATTACGTTTGTTTATGCAATTATATGCAAGCGTATTGCCTTCAACAATGAACTAACTCCATATTGGGAGGTTTGCTAGTAAATTTAAATTTTCGACCATCAGATCGCTTGAGCCTTTTAAATACAATACAGTTATCTCCGTTAGCGATTGTGATCTTTTACATCGGGAATCACACCTGTAGATAGTTGTTTTATAAATGATGATTTAACAAAAGAGGATTAGTTCAAAGCTAAGTATTGTTTTTTTTAAGTCTTGAGCAGTTCAGTAAAAGGAATGAGTTACCCGAATTTTATAATGCTTAGAACAACATTATTTAAGAAGAGGGACAAAAGATACCAGATGGACAGTCAAACCCATAAATCGAAAATAAACTGACAACACCATGGCTAAAAATGAAACAGACAAATAGACAAACAATAGTACACATGACCCAACATAGAAAACTAAAAGTAACGATAAAGCAACACGAACCCCAACAAAAATTAGAGGTGACCTCAGGTGCTCTGGAAGGGTAATAGATCCTACTCCACATGAGGCATCCGTCGTGTTGCTTGTGTAATAACAAATCTGGTAAATAGTCTAATTCGGTAGGAACATATCAGATATCATTTGTGAAATAGTTATTCTATAGCGGTCAACCAATTCGTGATAGCGTCCTAAAATTTACGAAGGGCTGATTTCAACTTTACCATTTGGAACTCTTTGTTTAATAGCTTCCCTGTGAGCAGCACTCCTCTACAAGGAAATCATGATAGAAAATGCAAACACGGGAATATCGTATCATTTGGGAGATATATATCCCGTTTGTAGGTGCTGATTAAATGTTGCTACTTAAAAATGGAGAGTTCACAATTGGAAAGCTGAAATCATCTCTTTTGTCGTAAAGTTTTGTTTTCAACCGGCCCTCATTGTCAATGTCTAGATGTAAGTATCTGTTTATCCTTTATCTCTAGTTCGATTGGATAGATGCATTCAACATAGTCACCAAGTTTTGAATTATTTAGTGAGTGAACATCATCTATATAGCAGAATGTAAAGTCAAATGAGATCGCTAATTTCTTATCTTTATTAGCTTTCAAGAGAGTAACCTAAATTTCAAAATATAATTTAAGGGAAATATATCGAATAAGGATATGTTTTGTTTAAATATGTATTAGTCACTTTTGACATGCTAAACATTTCTGCTCCTAATACATATTCTCTTCTCTACTTTGAGTTACCTAAATCTTTGCAAAATCCGGTTTTTACGAGACTTGTGATGGTCTATGCTGTTTGATCAGACAGAGTTCGCTGTACATGCGTTACCTATTTGTTTTAAATGCGCCAAAGAACACCAGAAATGCAGCTTCATACCTCTTGACGAAGTCACTCATAACGCTAAGACATCCGGGCATTTACAAGATTTAGAAACAAGACTGGTGGACTTATTACAAAACATTGATAGAATTGGAAAAGATCGAATGGCTAATTTGGACAGCATTCAGGAAAAGAAAAGAAGAAATCAAATATACAAACATTTCCATTTCTAAGTAGCAACATTCCAGCAGCACCTGCATACGGGGTATATATCTCCCAATTGATACGATATTCCCGTGCTTGCATTTCCTATCATGATTTTCTTGATAGAGGGTTGCTGCTCACAAGGAAGCTATTAAACCAAGAGTTCCAAATGGTGAAGTTGAAATCATCCCTTCGTAAATTTTACGGACACCATCACGAGTTGGTTGACCGTTATGGAATAACCGTTTCACAAATGATATCGGATATGTTCCTTACGTCGTAACTATAATCCCCTTCCCTTTCATGAATGTGACCTACCGAATTAGACCATTTACCGGATTCGTTATCACATAAGCAACACGACGGGTGACGCATGTGGAGCAGGATCTGCTTACCCTTCCGGAGCACCTGAGATCACCCCCAGTTTTTTGGTGGGGTTCGTGTTGTTTATTCTTTAGTTTTCTGTGTTGTGTAATGTGTGCTGTTGTTTGTTTGTCTTTTTCATTTTTAGCCATGGCGTTGTCAGTTTGTTTTAGATTTATGAGTTTGACTGTCCCTTTGGTATCTTTTGTCTCTCTTTTAGACAAACTTGAAACAGAAATAATACAAGATCTTGAGGAAAAAGAGTGTCAGTGTAAAAAGAATATTCAGAAGATTTTGTCAGAAGTTAAAGAAAAGAAAAACTTGATAATTGAAAATCAGACCAATCTCCAATCAATCAAACAACATGCTTCCGATCTTCAAACATTTCTTGTGATGAGAAATATTGAAGTGAAGGTTTTTGAAAATGAACAATATGTACAACCGTTGGTCGAAACAAACAAATTGGACCATGTAGACGTGACTTATAAAGTAGACCATGGGGTGCTTAGTATCTTAGACATTTTGAAACTTTTTGGATCAATTGATATACAGACTACGTCGTGTATCATTTGTTTAATCAGAGAAAAAGATAAACAAACACAGTTACAAGTAACGCAAACGAAACCATAGACGACTTGAAGTTGATTCTACAAAAGAGAATTATGACAGGCGGGGTGAATATTAGAGGTTGTTGCATGTTAGTGAACGGCGAATGTCTCTTCACCGACTACCATTCAAGAAAATGTTAAATGTCATTACGTCAGATGGCACATTCAAATTTGATATGTTGCAAGATCCTAGTTATGGGTTTGACATAACATTAATCGATGAAAAGCTGTCGCTATCACATCTGGATATTCTAGTAAGCATATCAGAATTGACGTTATAGATACCGAGAGACGAAAGAAAATTAAATTCATCAGCCTTCCTGTCGTGCCTGGGGAATCACTAGTGATCACGACTCGCTGTTTGTCTGTGTTGAAGGCCATGGTATATATAAAGTAAACGTTAACATAATTGATTATACTACCTCTCACGTGATCATTTGTAACTTGGAGTGGTATTCCTATATATTTTTGTTCGACAACAACATATACTGCACTAACATATTTGATCACAGTGTAGTTTGTTGTGATCCTAATGGGTCGCTTGTTTGGACTTTTAAAGATTATTCGTTATTGGTATACCCGAGAGGCATTATTGTAGATAGTGATGGTAACGTATTTGTTTTGGACGATATCTCGTCGAGTGTGGTCATTATTTCAGATGATGGAAATCTCCACAGACAAATTTTGACCGAAGATCATAGTTTCTGAGACCCGTATGCCATTTTCTTAGATAAACAGACCAATACACTTCTTGTTGCGAACGGAAAAGAAACTATTTTACAATGTTACTTAAAATTATTGAAACTAATATCTTTTAAATATCTTCAAGTTAGGAAATACATGAGAGGCAACACTGTAGATATTGATGATACTCTGTTTGTTGTCGGAGATACGTCGTGGAATCTGGTCATTATATCAAATGATGGAAAACTTCACAAACAAATTCTGACGTCAACCGTCAGCTATTTTCTTTGATAAAAAGACAAGTAAACGTATTGCTGCGGACAAAGAAAACACTGATTTTCTCTACAATGTGACCTAACTGTTGAAAAATAAAATGATGAAAATCACAATTTCTCGTAACATTTTCTTTCTGTAATGTTATCTAAAAACCAATAAAAACGTTTTGCTATAGAAATGAAGATTGAAGAAATATGCTATTTCTTATCACTTTCTGTTTGAAGTCAGGCATGTTTGAATATATTTAAGAAACGATTAAAACATAAATCAATGATTATTTAAATAAACTCTCTAACTCATCGATGACTTATGATGCTTACTCAAGTTACAAAATATTTTGATATGACATAAAAGTTAAGAGATCAATTATATTAGATTGTGTTGTTGTACAGTCTTTATTTGCCATATAATTTACTTATAAGTTTAAAGAAATGCTTTACAAATATCTTACAAAACACGACACTTGTTTTAATGAAATATAACAGGTACCTCTTTGTACAATTTGTAAACTAAAACAAGTTGGCACCAACTATTTGAGGTCTCTAAGAACAGTCTATATTATTAAGCACCAAAAATCTCAAGCATATTTTTTTTCCAAGGAAGTTAGCTTGTCATGTTTTTGGATTTTTGTCAGATTTCCGAAATCCTCTGGTGTCATACATTTTAATGACTCAAAACAATTTGACTATTGATCCCCAATTTTTTTCTTATAAATCTTTTACATGTATAATGAAATGACATCTGTTAACGTCTTATAATATTTTAATTATTTTTTACAGTTTTAAAGACATCAACTTGTCAATGATAAAGCTATGAAAAGTCAAGAGGGATTATTTTCCCGTCAACATTTCAATGGCTAATATCTCGAAAACAAGCACAGTGACCTATATATTTTTTGTTTGCTCTTTGGATTTTTTTATTAATCCCCTATCAATATAAACTAGTGTTTTGAAAAGTTAACATACAATATCAATAATACAGAACTCCAAGGGAAATTCATAACTGAAAGTCGCTTATCAATTGGCAAATTCAAGAGCTCAAACACATCAAACGAATAAAACATATCTGTTATATTTCAGACTTAATAAAGACATTACTTCATGTAGAACATTGTGAAGTAAACCTGGTTTTAAAGCTAGTTAACCTTTCATTTGTATGTGACATTTGCATGAAATTTCATTAAATTGACAACAATGTGTGATAAAACCAACAGACATAATAAGTTGAAAAACTGAAAATTGTAGGCACAATCGTTATCAAAGGTACCAGGATTATAATTTAGTACACTAGACGCGCGTTTCGTCTACATAAAACTCATCAGTGACGCTCAAATCAAAAATATTCATAAACCCGAACAAGTACAAAGTTGAAGAGCATTAAGGATCCAAAATTCCAAAAAGTTGTGCCAAATACGGCAAAGGTAATCTATGCCTGGGATAAGAAAATCCTTAGTTTTTCAAAAAGTTCAAAGTTTTGTATACAGGAAATTTATGAAAATGACCACATTATTGATATTCAATAGTTAACATAGTGTTATAATCATAATCACTATAAAACAAACAAATATGACATCCGTAGTAAAGATGATTAATAGCGTCAGTACTAGAAATCTATACATCACGACCATCATGCATTATTTGTGAAGTTGATACGGAATATTTATCAAAAAGGTCTCAATATCTTTCGAAGAACATTTTTTTTAGAAAAAGTAGATTTAAGTTTATAAATGAAGGGGAGGCCGTGTGTTTTGTTTATTTTGTTTATTTGGTTTTTTTTTTATTTTTTGTTGATAAATGAGTGGAACCAAATCAGACATTTTTTGGTTGTGAATGAATATTAAACATGCAAAGAACATAATTAATATACTAGTTTCTGAAGATGGAAATTAAATGATCTGGATTCTTTTGTCTTTTTATGAAAGCGTACTGAAAAAAATCCTTATTAAAAAATAAGGATGAAGAGGTTTATGCCTTGGATTATAATAATCTTAATGTTTCTAATGATTACAAGTATTTCTAAGAGTTGAACCATTTTAACAGTTTTGATGACAGAAGTGTATTTCCTGAATTTGTTATAACTTGTCACAGTAAAATCACAAAAATACTGAACTCCGCAGAAAATTTTAAACGGAAATTCCCCAATCAAATGGCAAAAACAAAAGCTCAAACACATCAAACGAATGAACAACAATTGTCATATTCCTGAATTGGTACAAACGCAACATCTTTAATCTTTTTTAACTGTCCACTGTTTTTTTCAGCATGTCATATTTGGCTTATTACTTGCTTGAATCTACAAAGGGGAATTCTGTTAGGGGTATTATTAACTAGAGTAAAAAAAAATGAGATGACAGATTTGACCATTTTTTCATTAACTAGTTAAATCAATCATATTGTGAAACAAAAACTTAGTTTTAACAAATGTAGTAGGTATCAAGAAAATCTTTAAAGTATGCACCCCTTAAGAACCTGATAAACTAGGCCAATATTCCCAATGTTTTATACACTCAAACAATTTCGACGATGAAAATCTGATTTTAGCTATATATAGATATAAAAAGATGTGGTATGAGACAACTCTCCATCCAAATAAATATTTATAAAACATGACAAGAAACAATTAGACGAAACCTTTCGGAATTTTAGACCCTCAATGCATCATCATTCTTGGTTTGGCGTTTTTACTTTTTTTTTTATCCTAGCGTCACTTGTGAATCATTTTTTTTAGAACATATACTAATTACAAGAAGTGTGATTCATATCTACATATTTTCATGAAATTTGTTGACCTAAAAAACTCGAGCAATCTGAAGATAACTTAGTACATCATACCAATTTGATGTCTCCACAAGACTCATAAGTGGCACTTCAATCAAACAATAGAAAAGCTGAATGAAATTATAAATTGGAGGAGCACTGAGAACGAACTTCCATATCAGCATTCGAATGATCCATGTAAATAGGGTACCCCGAGGGTATCACCAGCCCAATAGTCAACATTTCGGTGTTGACATGAATATCAATAGTGTGGCCCTTTTTATAAATTTCCTGTTTTACAAAACTTAGAATTTTTCAAAAAACTAAGGATTTTCTTATCCCAGGCATAGATTACCTTAGCCGTATTTGGCACAACTTTTTGGAATTTTGGATACTCAATGCTCTTCAACTTCGCACTCATCGTCACTGATGAGTCTTGTGTAGACAAAACACGCGTCTGGTGTACTAAATTATAATCCTGGTACCTTTGATAACTATTATAACTGATAACGTACCATCTGTGTCGTCAACATATCTTATGCATGGACCAAAAAAGAGGGACGAAAGATACCAGAGGAACAGCCAAACTCGTAAATCGAAAATAAACTGACAACGCCCTGGCTAAAAATGAAAAAGACAAACAAACAAATAATAGTACACAAAAACACATTAAGAAAACTTAAGACAAAGTAACACGAACCCCACCTAAAACTTAAAGTGATCTCAGGTGCTCCGGAAGGGTAAGCACTCCAGAGTTATGTATGTAGTTTCGCATTTTTGCCCCTGTAGATATTTTAAATATACGAGCTAGTGTGCAATAAAAGAGGGACGAAAGATACCAAAGGGACAGTCAAACTCATAAATCTAAAACAAACTGACAACGCCATGGCTAAAAATGAAAAAGACAAACAGAAAAACAATAGTACACATGACACAACATAGAAAACTAAAGAATAAACAACACGAACCCCACCAAAAACTAGGGGTGATCTCAGGTGCTCCGGAAGGGTAAGCAGATCCTGCTCCACATGCGGCACCCGTCGTGTTGCTTATGTGATTACAAATCCGGTAAATAGTCTAATTCGGTAGGTCAAATTCATGAAAGGGAAGGGGATTGTAGTTACGACGTGAGGAACATATCCGATATCATTTGTGAAATGGTTATTCCATAACGGTCAACCAACTCGTGATGGCGTCCGTAAAATTTACGAAGGGATGATTTCAACTTCACCATTTGGAACTCTTGATTTAATAGCTTCCTTGTGAGCAGTAACCCTCTATCAAGAAAATCATGATAGGAAATGCAAGCACGGGAATATCGTATCAATTGAGAGATATATACCCCGTATGCAGGTGCTGCTGGAATGTTGCTACTTAGAAATGGAAAGTTCACAATTGGAAAGCTGAAATCATCTCTTTTGTCGTAAAGTTTTGTCTTCAACCGACCCTCATTGTCAATTTCTAGATGTAAGTCAAGATATGAAGCTGACTTAACTGTATCTGTAGTATCCTTTATCTCCAATTCGATGGGATAGATGCGTTCCACATAGTCACCAAATTTTGAATTGTTTAGTGAAAGAACGTCATCTATATAGCGGAAAGTAGAGTTAAAGGATATTGCTAACTTCTTATCTTTCTTCCTAAGAAGATCCTGCATGAAGTCAGCCTCATAATAATAAAGAAACAAGTCAGCAAGTAGAGGGGCACAGTTTGTTCCCATTGGTATGCCGACAGTCTGTTGAAAAACACGTCCTCCGAACGTAACAAATATATTGTCAATCAAGAAATCAAGCATCTTGATAATATCGGTTTCAGAGAATTTTTTGTTTGAATCAGAGTGATTCTTTACAAAGTAGGATTTATCCCTCCCTAAGACAAGATACTTGTATCTACGTTGGCCATTCTTTTTTATGAAGCAAAGTAATACCAACTCTTTTAATTTGTCTTTAAGTTTGGAATGTGGAATACTTGTGTAAAGAGTAGAGAAGTCAAATGTTTTAATACTGTTACAAGATGAAAGAGAGTTAGATTGTATGTACTCTAAAAGATCTTTGGAATTTTTAAGTATCCACATCTGATTCACGCCACCTCTAGAATAGGCAGTTTCACAATAACTTTGAAGCCCGTCTTTGATTGCTGATAAAATGGATGTTAATAATTTAGAAATAAAATTCATTTTTTGATATCTGAGGATTAAAATGGCCCTAATATTGGGTTTATATGAACATCAACATTGTGTTATGTATGTGATATAGAATGTTTTCGGTATGACAGTCCGTATTTGCTTATCCATACCAAACATTGGTCCTGTAATTATTGCAATGTGTTTCCAACTTTTTGTCGCACGAACTTTGTGATTAAATCTTACGAATAAATTAGGCAAAAGACACTCATTTTTTGTTTGATCATTGGGTAGATTAATGTCAACAAATTCTTAAAATAGGTATCACTCAATGGCATTGAAATTCTAGTTTGATCCAAATTTTAGGGGGAAATTGTGACATTTTCACCCTCCTCCCTTTTTTTGCAATCAATATTTTTTGGTAAATAAAAGGAGAATGTTGCCATGGATACACATAAAAGGAATTATATTTCACCCTTTTAACTTTTCAAAATCAAATTTATGGAAGATTTTGATTACATATATATGCATATGTACAACACGAACAGTTAGGTAAATTTATTATAAAGCCAGGAATAGAAGATGATAATCATTTTGTGTTTCAACTTTAATCTTATTTTCTAACTGTGGAGTGCTACCTAATGGCACATTTGAAGACACAGAAATGCACTTTGTTAGATTTTAACCACAAATATTTATTTTTTAGGTTCTTGTTTTAGTTCTGAAGGGATAAAATGCGGTCTTAAATTTGTGTTCCATTAGCGTCGCTCTTGTAACCAAATATTGTGTTTTATATATTTTTGAAAGCGAATGAGTCAAATGAACATTTTTAGCAGGTTATATATGATAATTTGGCATTAATTTAATTTAATGATGCCAGTATTGTTAGAAATTTATACTTTGCTTGAGAGTTTCTAAAACAAGGTATGGTATGCTATTTAAAGCAAAATTGATCTATAACTGCTTTCAAATACTAAAAATTGTCAAACTATAATCAAGCATGTTTTTTAATCACTTTTTGTCGCGTTTCAATATCAATTGCTAACCTTCATCAAATCTTTATTACTGAACCAATTTAAAAAAATGTGGTAATGAAATAAAATTTGAAAAAAAAATCTACCTAATTCGCCAATCAGGATAATAAAATTAATAATAAAAAAACTCATTAATAATTAAGTAAAAATCTCAATTTGTGTTATTCTAACTAAGTTATATCAACATGATCAATGGAATTGAAATCAAAGATCAAATTTATTCAATTATATGATTTTGTATACATGCTTAGGTGTATAAGGTGTAATACCACCAAACCATAGAATGTCACATCCGGTTGCATACCAAAAAACATATATGAATTAAGGAACTAGAAAAGCAGAAAAAAATTAGAGGTCAGTGTGTTTGTCTCCGAATATAAGACATTGAAAATTTAGCGCCAAATAATTCTCTCTATGTTTTTCATACATTTAACATGGCACCGTTATTCTAGCAAATGCTATGAAAAATAACAAAAATTTAATAACATTTTCAAAGATGGCATTTTATACTATTTGTAATCAAATTATGAAACAAAAGTAGGGGTTAGTGGGCAATCATTTCGATGGCACTGCATGGATTTTACCAGCGGATTCCAAATATATTACAAGCATTCAAATCAAAAAGAGCGAACATTCTTAGGATATTTTGTTTGTTCTGAATACAAACAATTTGGTATTCACTTAATAAATGAACAGGTAATAAAAATACAATGAATAATATAGATAATCTATATAAATAAAGGCAACAGTAGCATACCGCTGTTCGAAACTCATAAATCGATAGAAAAAAACAAATCCAGGTTACAAACTAAAGCTGAGGGAAACACATAAATATAAGAGGAGAATAACGACACAACATTAAAAGTAACACACACAGAAACGAGCTAGGCATTAGACAAAATCCGATGATAATAACAAATATAACATCAAAACTAAATACATGAATTCAAACTCAAATATAAGAGGAAACAAACGACACAAGAGAAACACAACGCTAAAATGTAACACACACAGAAACGAACTATAATATAACAATGGCTATATTCCTGACTTGGTACAGGACATTTTGTTTTAAATGGTGGGTTGAACCTGGTTTTGTGGCATGCTAACCCCCGCTTTAATGACAATATAAATATAACATTAAAATGACTACAATACAAATAAAAAGGAGATCTATTTGGACAAAGAAAAACACGTATGATAGCGAACAAAAGGCACAAGGTTTAAAATTTAATACACCAGAAGTGTGCCCCGTCCGCACAAGACTAACTAGTGACGCCCACATACAAAAGTTTGAAAGCCAAAACAAGTTCAAAGTTCAAAAAAGCTGTGCCCTATACGGCTAGGGTTATATAATTAAGTTTATAACTGTTTTGATCTGAGTGTCACTGATTAATCTTATGTAGACGAAAAGCGTGTCTGACGTATTCAATCATAATCCTGGTTCCTTTGAACTATTTAGTTAAGTAATAGTAGAAATAGATAGGCACTTAATGCATTCAACATGTCGTTTCGTTGATTAAAATCACTGGTTTGCTGTCTTCATTGTGCTTACATGTCAGTACTGGTAGAGTTTTTTCTTCAAGGTTGTAACTTGCCCAGTGCACCATTCAATTATAGTAAGATATAAATGGAACAGAAATAAATGCAGATCCATTAATCAGAAACTCTCGGCCTGATTGATGTACAAAACAATAAAATAAAAGCATAAGTGATACACAGCAACAAACGACTAATAAATAACAGGCTCCTGACTTTCAAGGGACAAATACTTACAGAATGTGGCGGTGTTAGATATGTTTGCTGGTGCACAAACCTCACATATTCCTAGGAGAGTTACATAACAACACAAGAGCAAACAATAGAAACAGCTGACATAAAATGGCTATTCTAATTAGAGCATTGACAAAGCAGTAACAAAATCAATCAAAAACACAAAAATTAAAGAATACATAATGAGTTTACAATCTTTTGTACCTCATCCTTCAAGTTTATAGTCGAAGAGATATACTAGCACTTACAAATGTATAATATATATTTGTTTTGATAGTGTATCATATGATACCAGTAGGTGACTTGAGGAGATAAACCATTTCGAATTTTTTCTCATTGTACTATGACAGCTCGTGATCTTTCAGTTCAATACAGAATAAGTAGGTATATAAATGTTTGGTCAATCTTTACTTAACGAATATATGAGATAGTTGATAAACTCATCATTGATTCAAGAATTGAAATTTATTATTTGCACCAGACGCGCGTTTCGTCAACAAAACACTTATTAGTGAGTTTTCCATCTTGAAATTGATACAACGTTATTAAAGCTTGCCAACTTTCAAAGGTTACAATTCCAATTGAGTGTATGGTTAGGTCTTTTATTAAGATAATTGTCAAGTTTTACGTTCAGTGATATTTTATTTTTATCTTGTTTTAATATCTTCAAGAACAGGGCCCGAAATAATTATTTGCAATTAAAATCTTCATCGAAAATCACGTCAGATACTATGAATTCATACTCGCAGAAACACACACGACTGAAGGACGTGTTTTCTTTCTTATGATATAATCACACACCTATCAATATGCAAGTGTTTTGACAAATCTTGATTGTTTCGCATATACTGTATGTATTTGATGATATAATTAAAATGAAAAAGCCTTGTTAATGATTTCCTTTACAAATTTTGATATCGAACAAGATAAATTGTATGGAAGGTTTATCAAGAAAGATGTCATTAATTATGACACATTTTAATTAATTAATCTGAATTTGTTCTGTAATGCGGATGTGTCTTTTAAAGAAACTTTAATTGTAACTATCGTGTATCGTGTTTCTTGTGGTTAGTACTTCGCTTTAGGGTTAGTAATGAAAGGCGTTGTGTTCATATTAAATTGTATTCAAGTTATGTACAAGGCAACGTTACGTAAACAATAGGCAACGTAAACAATAGGTAACGTTAGTGACGTTAGTTACTTAGTAAATGTACAGCGGCTAATACTTGACACTGGGGGCGCCGAAAAGTGAAAATTAATCTAAAATTATGAAAAAGAAATTAACATACAAAGTGTGAAATGATAATTAACTATTTAAAGTCCATGTAAATAAATAGAAATTGTTAAACTGTCTATTCACTATGATCATTATCAAAATTACGGCGCACTTGATACCAGTAAGTATATTGTCATGAAAGTATTAAGTCCATGTTTGAATCTTTAGCTTGGCTTCAGTTTTACTCGGTGCTCTGTCTCTGTGGATTCTCATCATTCCTGGTTCCCTGCTAAATGTGTGAATCCTACCATTGTTCTTCATTGTGTTGCTTTTTGAATGATACGTCTCAAAATAGTCTTTGTTAAATTTCATTGAATTGTTAGATACTTCTCCCATTGATTCGATTTTCCCAAAACGTTTCAAATCGACTTCTTCTGTCTTGTGTTGTAACATGAAAGATGAGGATGTGGGTCCAGCTGAGTCTTTCATTGGTCCAGAAAGTAGGTATCCGAGTTTTGATTCTACTGCGGTCGGGCCTGGTCCTCGGATCACTGTGTCTTCTACGATATCCCAGTAGTAATCCGAACCTATTAAAAATGAAATCCTGAATTTATCCATGTCGCTAACAGGGTGCGCTAATGTAAGTCCACTGAGGTACGGCAGTTTAGCAACATTGTATGGCATGCGATTGTGTAATGGGGCTGCGATAGTAGGGACAATAAATACTTCCATTGGTGTTTTCTTCCCATTCTGAGTTTGTAAATCTATTACGGCAATGTCCAAATGGCGTATATTTCTGTTTTCATCTCCAAATGCTTCTAGGCTAACTGTCGAGGTTCCATTCGGTTTTAATTGTAATTCAGCGGCTAATTCCTCGCTAATAAACGACTTATGAGATCCTTCATCTAAAAGAATATAAGCGGTAGCTGACCTGTCATCTACCCAAACTGGTGAAATGGCTGTCTTTAATAAAACGTCTGTCCTTGGTTTAATGTTCAATGTCGACGTGTAACATGTTAATGTATCATTTTCGCTCTCTACTGTACTTACTATGGTATTTTGCGGTAAAGATTTTGCTGTACTTACGCTTTCCTTTTCTTGATTCTTATTACTGTCACAAAGACTAGTGTGGTGCTTGTTATCACATTTTCTACATCTAAAACGCGAGCGGCATTCTGAAACTTTATGACTTCCAAAGCAACTGTAACATACTTTTTTTCTGTTCAATGATAGCTAAGCGGCTCTTTCTGTCTACAACACTGGTACATTCGACTGACAAATGCGATTGTTTGCAATAAATACAGGTTTTGGGTTTAAACTGATTTATTACATATTGAGGTCTTGCAGTGATTTTGGGTTCAACTGTTGTGTGAAATGACGCTGTGGGTGAATTACCAGTTTCCTGTACGTACATCTCTTTGCCGATTGCTTCCCTATGGGACCTTATATCCCAATTCCGTTTTCCGTGTTCTCTGGTCATGAGTTTTTTCATTTCGTCGGGCAACTTTCCAAATATGATTGGTACTAACAGTGATCCGAATGTGTCTTGCGATTGTCCGAGCGACTCTAATCTCCTTATGCACGATTCCATTTTATCGTAAAATACTCTTATGCTGTGCGGCATAAGTGACGGATGCGTAAGTTCAAGTAGATTCTGCATGTATGCGTTTATAATGGTTTGTGTCTGTCCATACCTCTCCTTTAACAATATGATTGCGTGTTCATAGTTGGCGTTTGATAGAGATAAACCGGATATGCATTGTGCGGCTTCACTGTGTACCTGAGATTTGAGATAGCTGAACTTTTGTATATTTGTCAAAGAGGGATTGTGATGAATGGTTGTCTCAAACGATTCCCAAAATGTCTGCCATGTTAATATGTCTCCCGTAAAGTTCGGTAGATCAAGCTTCGGTAGCTTGTGATAGAAGTGTGTTGCTGTTGTTGGGTTTGCATTCGTATAAACGGAGTTATTATCTACGGAAAATACATTTTCTGAATGGTTTGAATTATGATTTGCAATACTTGTTGACGGAAAATTTGATGAATCAAGTGTATTGGCTATTGGAACATAAGTTGTTTCACTCACCGTTTGCTTAAATGGAGTTGTTTTGTTTCCAAAAACTATGTCCTTGAATCGGCGAATGGCGACTTCCATATTCATTGCATAATCGTCCGCGTCAAGAATTTCTTGTTCCATGTCTTCTAGTTCGGTTCCATCTAAGATCTGTGAGTCTAAAGATTCAAGCAGATTCCTCTTTTTTGTAAGGTTGTCTGTGGCAGCCGAAAGTTCTTCACGTCCAATATCATCTTGCGAAACTCTTTCCTTTGTTCTATTAATTAATCTTGTAACTGCACTACGGTGACCACCACGAATTGCTTTTAATTTCTCTATGGGTCACGGCACCGATATCGTGTATCGTGTTTCTTGTGGTTAGTACTTCGCTTTAGGGTTAGTAATGAAAGGCGTTGTGTTCATATCAAATTGTATTCAAGTTATGTACAAGGCAACGTTACGTAAACAATAGGCAACGTAAACAATAGGTAACGTTAGTGACGTTAGTTACTTAGTAAATGTACAGCGGCTAATACTTGACAGTAACCTTGTTAACCATAATATTTTATTATCTGAACAATGCATTGTTCGTTAGTATTTTTCTAATACTATTAGCAATAGATCAATCATCAGTGGCGGATCCAGAACTTTTCATGAAAGGGGGGTGGGGCGATGACTGACCTAAGGGGGCTCCTTCAGTCATGCTTCAGTGATTCCCTATATAATCTAACATTTTTTTCTAACAAAAGGGTGCCCCCTCCCCCTTGGATCCGTCTATGATCATATTTGGTATATGGAATGATTATAAGGTGTATATGTCTGTCTGATAATTTTCAACTGACCATTACCTTATTTTCATTGTTCATTTATCAATCTTAAATTTCCTGATTTTGTTTGCTCCATGAATACTATATGCAAAATGTCAATTATATCTAAAACTTGTAATGATTGTAAGGTCTGCAAGCGTTTATCTGACCTTGGTTCATTGATCAATGTTAAGTTTTCCTGATTTAGTCTGTTTCTTCGATGTGCAATAGGTAAACTATATGTCAAGCATATTTGGTCCATGGAATAATTGTATGGTGAACATGTATTTCCTGTAGGCTTTTCTGACCTTGACCTTATTTTATTGGATCATGGTAAATTGAGGTGATAGTTGTAGTAAAGCTATATATTTAGGACTATCAACATAATATAATCGGTAAGTAAGGAAGGCCAGACATTTCATCGTGTGCAATCTTGTTACAATTACAAACGATCATCTTCTGTGGT
>NW_027268028.1:0-21375 GCF_963676685.1 Mytilus edulis
CGTCTGATTTATTTTATTACCGAACGTGACTTATTCCCGAATAAGACTGTTTTGCTGAGTGTGAATTCGTATTGCTTTAAGACGTGGCACGATACTTTTCCATCCCAAAATAATTTGTTTGGTTTTGATGTTGTGTTTGTTGTTGTCATCGGATTTTGTCAATTGTCTTAACGTTTGTAGTTGTAAATCGTATTATTTTTCTGTTGTATTCTTGTGTTGTGATTGGGATAACTACTCACCCAGTTCATTTGGTAGATTTAATTTTGAATCAACGAAATTTACACTATATATTTGGTTTGCAGTTTGATCAGAAGAAACACCCACAAAGTTAGACAATACAATTAATTATCTAATTACTACTACAATTGAATATTAATTAGTATTATAATTTTCACTGTTATTAATATAGGTGAGATAAGTCATAAAAATCTAATTTTGAATTTCATCCAAATTCTTTCTTAATTTTCGGAACACCTTTTAGAATTTAAATGTGACGTCACTTTGGGCGTTGCATTGACTATGGCTAACAGGGCTTTGATTTTGTAATGTATTAGTTTTTATTCTATATAGCTAGTCACCACTTCAGTTTAATCATGTATATCTATTATATAGTCATTTTATTAAATGTACTGTTTGCAAAACTATGTATTATTCTTGATAATAATGATGTTTTTGTTCCAGGCGGATAACCCTGGCCTCACAACTTTTTGGAACTTTTGGTCCTCGGTGATCTTAAACTTTGTGGTTGTTATGGCTTTCAAACTTTTTACATCAGAGCATAGTTTTGTGTGGACGTAGCGCGCGTCTGACGTATAAAAATATTCTTTAACCTATTACCTTTTGATGGCTATTATTCGTTTGTTTCGCAGTCCTTTATTTTCTAACATTTATCTGTTTCTTTATTGTAACCCTGTCGTGGAATGTTGTCATTTTAATGTTATAATTAACACTGCCATTAAAGCGGGAGGTTTGGCATGCCACAAAACCAGGTTCAACCGACCATTTTTTCATAAAATGCCCTGTACCAAGTCAGAAAAATGGCCATTGTTACATTTCGGTGTTGTGTCTCTGTTGTGTCCGTAGTTCTTTTATATTTGATACGTTTCTCACAGTTTTAGTTTGTAACCCGGATTAGTTTTTTCTCCATCGAATTATGAATTTTGAACAGCGGTATACTACTGTTGCTTTATATGTCTTATCGGCACTCATACCACATCTTCCTATATCTAATTATGAAAAATCTAAAAGAGCACACATGTTACATTCATTCTTAAAAGCTGTTTACAAGACAAACAAATAGAATACCTACCTTTTTACGTTAGCGATATGTCTGTCGTATGTCTGTTTGTTGTTATTTATTAAGAATCCATTTTATGATGAAATATGCCCATATGAAAGCTTTGTTGAACTTCTTAGTGAATATCTATAATTGAACATCTACATCTTGTAAGCCTCGTGTGTTTACTATTTTCAAAAAAGATATTTACACACAACAGATTATAGTACAATAGTTATAGCATACCTTTTTTATGATTTAAACATTAATAAATAGTTATGAAAACTAAGGTTCTATGTACTCTTATATTATGTAAACATTATTTTTGTACTGCACAATGTCATGCTTTTCTCATTTTTTTAATAATATTTGTGCTCTAAATCTGTTGGTTGTGTACTGCTTGATTCTTTATTCTGTACGAACATTATTTATCTGATAGTTGTTATAGTCTGTCGTATTTGTTTTTCGTAAATTGTTTTGTCTTTCAATTTGACCGTTAGTTTTCTAGTTTCAATTGGTTCACATTTTTTTCATGACGGGGCCTTTTATAGCCGATTAGATTAAACGGTAAGGTATGTGATTTTCTCATTATTGAAGAGAACATAAGTTAACCCATGTTCAAATCAAACAAATCGATTAAAAATATCTATATTACCACCAATACGACATTCCATCAAAACTCTACTGCAAATATGTGTTTTTTTCATCACTTGAGTATATTCGCTTAAATAATGGAACCATATAGGATAATATAAGATGTACCCTATATCAAAAACACCTCGTATTATTAATTATTTGATTTTTTGCTTAAGGTATACTTACCGATTATAAGGCATATGTACCTAAATGTCATTCAGTCAAATTATAAGCAGTTACATATATATCAACGCGGCCATTTATGCTAATGTTTGGCTCTATAAAGTTAACAATTCATTAGTCGAGTTTAACTATTTCTTTAAAATCTTATTTTTAGAGTTTAAACTATCACGGAAACTGTCAAACATTAACTTTAGTTTAATTTCTCCTAAACCTTGCACATTATGATAAATACATATTTATGATTATTTTCTCCATTAACAGAAGACATATTTTCTTTTGTTAAATTATACTAAATGATATAATGCTAACTTTTGAAATATTTCAAATCACAATGTACAAAAGTCAAATTTCTATATATCACTTAGCCAACTAGGTTTATCAGTAACAGGAAAAAGTTGAATGATTGTATGAATGAACATATTGATGAATTATGAGTAAAAGCTGCATATAAAACATTATCTATATCTATTCATGTAAAGCATAAGCTATATATACATTCATGTAAAGCATATGTTATATCTATTCATGTAAAGCATATGCTATATCTATTCATGTAAAGCATATGCTATATATATTCATGTAAAGTATTAGCTATATCTATTCATGTAAAGCATATGCTATATATATTCATATATAGCATATGCTTTATCTATTCATATAAAACATATGCTATATCTATTCATATAAAACAAATGCTATATCTATTCATGTATAGCGTATGCTATATCTATTCATGTATAGCGTATGCTATATATATTCGTGTAAAGCATATGCTATATCTATTCATGTAAAGTATTAGCTATATCTATTCATGTAAAGCATATGATATATCTATTCATATATAGCATATGCTTTATCTATTCATATAAAACATATGCTATATCTATTCATATAAAACAAATGCTATATCTATTCATGTATAGCGTATGCTATATATATTCGTATAAAACATATGCTATATCTATTCATTAAAGAATAACATAAAAGGACAAGATTGCAGTTGTGTATGTCGCAATTTATAATGGGTAAAGAATTTGTCAAATTCGTTCTGCCTTCGAGAGTTGATATATTATTGTGGCAGATTTCTTTGTGATTGTAAAATAATCAATGACAAAATTAGTGCAATGTTTAAAACTTGTAGCGTAGAAAATAATGAAACACATATGTATTACTTTCAAACATGGATATTACAATATACATACAAAACATGTATACTTGTCTTGAAGTAAAAAAACCAGACAAACTCGAACAAAATCAACTATGTTTGTGTTGCAAGTACAATATATATTTAATTTCCAGATCAGGACGACTTTAATTTTAGATATACGTACCGGAAGTTCCTGTATAATGACCTTCTCTTGTAGTTCTTGTATTAAGTGCAATTATTGTTTGCTTTATATGTGTTACATTGGCATATGGTTTAGTTGTTCTTTGCGGTAGATCTGTAGTTGTGCTGCTTGTCTGTACATTTATTTTTGTAGTACTAATCGAATGGATGGTTGATTGAGTACAACTTGTACCAATTGTTCCTAAAATGTAATAATAAGCCATTGCTGCACGGGTATGCGAAAACATACGGAAGCAACGATTCAAACTGTAACCATAAACGACCTTTTCTGAAGTAAGGGCTTTGGTCATTGTTGAAAGCTGTATAGACCGGTGACCAATAGTGGTTAATTTCTTTGTCATTTTTTTTTGTGGAGATACCAAATTTTCTTAGTTTTAGATTTAAGTTTATTCTTTTAAGATAGTGAAATTTGAAATGTTTCACTCCTTTCAATCAAATGACGGAAATTAAAAGGTATATATATATACGTGTTATGTCGTGAATTTTCTTTTAATCGCTATAAATAGAATTCAAATCATTTTGACTGGGTCTTAATAATAAAAATAATAATCCAGTTCATACCGATACAACATTACAACATTGTATAAGCCATACTCTAATTTGATCTCGTTTCAAAACATCCAATGTAAGCAAGAAAAAAATACACGGAGGCAACAATTCACCGATGTTCATATCACTCATATCAATTGAGAAGAACAACTAAGATAACAAACAAAACCAGATGAACTCCCATGAACTCCCATGAACTCCCAAAACGATTGAGACTGGGTGCATCGAAATGGTTAGAGTCTCCTGTTATGCATGATTCACCCGCAATGGAATCAACATTCAGGCAAAATGTCACAATAGGAAAATGAAGATAATAATAAAAATAACAGACTGAACAATTATGCTGGTATTTTATGATCTAAGACTGAAAAAAACAAATGTGGCATTAGATAACCAATTCATGATAACGACCGTAACATAATATGGATCGTTTTAAGTCGTTCCTTCCTATAATGTTGCTTGGTAGCTTTTGTGTAAGTAGCACAACAGGAGCACACCTCTACTAAGAAAATTGGTATAGTATGACAATGCAAAAATATAATGTATTATTGAAATACGTAAAGGCATAAACTTGGGCAGATGATGTGTGGCTGTTAAGAGATGGGAAAGGAAAGTTGACAATTGGAAAGTTGAAATCATTACTTTTATCACAGGTGATTCTAGTTTGAAGTCGTCCATCTGTGTCAAAATCTAGGAATCTTTTTCTCAATCGATTTATGAATTTCGAATAGCGGTATACTACTATTGTTTTTATTTATGTTAACTTGGATTAATGAAATACAATACCTCACTGGAATGTTGGTTATTGAGTGTCAAAGCATCATCAATATATCAGATAGTGTAATTAAAAAACAATGCAAGACGTTTTTTTCGCATTGTCTTTGAGATGGTTTTGTTTGAATTCTGTTCATATGATTACCAAAGATAATCCACCGACAGTCACCACATGTGGGGTTTGAGACAGTCTTCCTTGTTTTGTTTTGTATACTGTTGTTTCTCGTATTGTACTTTTCCTTTTTTGGCATAACATTGTCAGTTTATTTTCGACTTATGATATTTTCCGTATCTCCATAAAAATGGGCAACCAAATCGCGAAGGCGCCCGTCAATTTTTTGAAAGGGTGACTTGAACTTCATCACTTAGAGCCCTTAGTTAAAAAGCTCCCTGGAAGTCGGAATTTCTCTATCAAGAAAATTACGATATTAAAAGATCTTTGAATTGTAAAAGCAAGTTTTCGTAAGTGTTTGCCTGCAACTTATTATTTCGATTTCATTAAGACAAAAAACAAATGAAAGATCAAATTGTTGTTTTCAATATACATGTGTGTATTATATAATTAGTTATCAAAGGTACCAAGCTTATAATTTGATACACCAGCCGCGCGTTTTGTCAAGGCTCACCAGTGACGCTTAGATCAAAATAGTAAGAAAGCCAAACAAGTATAAAGTTGAAAAGCATTGCAAACCCAAAATTCCAAAAAGTTGTCCCAAATACAGCTAAGGTAATCTATGCATGGGATAAAAATTCTCCTTAGTATTTCGAATAATTCATACTTTTGCCAACAGTTATTATACATTACCATCGTTACAACAGCAGTAATAGTTCTCTTTACTCTTTCCATATCTCACACATTTTTCTTTAATGTCACATCCATCAAAATATGCTGAAATAACAAAACAATATTATAATAGAATAGACATGCAAATTTCATATATTTTATAGCTTGCTAGTGCTAGTGCTTTTGTTTTTGTAATCTATGTTAATTAAAACACATTTCATGTAATAAAATAACAATACCTTTGTCTTGCTCAAACTCTAATAATGCTGATTACTCGACAAGTAATGCGTACTCCAATCAGTTTCATTCGGTTATATATTTGATATATAGTAAAGACTAGATAGTATAATTATAACCTTGAAATCTTCAATAATTGTACGGGACACACGTAGATCAATAATAGACATGCTAGATTTATAACCAATAAAATAGTAAAATAATGGATTAAATTCAGCGGGTAACTTTAGTTTCGAATTTTTTCTTAGATAAATTTTGTTCAAGTTGTGCACCTTAGTTCCTGCAGTAAAATATATAGAAAGTATGATGGCCATATAAATCTGATAAAACACTACAAGTGCACAAATAAAGAACTAATGGAGAACAGTGCATTCCGAATTCCAAAAGGAGCTGACCACCATTATCAGAAAAAAAGTTCTATCCTCATAAGTTTTAATATGAATGTGTCGTGCAAGGAAACAGAGATTTAATGGAGGGAGATACAGCCACAAACCTTTCTAATATTCGTCAAAAAGCTCAAAAAGTTAGATACTAAAGTTTCAAATCCCTAAGGAAAAATTTACCTCAGATGGATTTAGTTTTTGTTTAGGTCCATTTTGGTCATAAATCTTTTCAACTGTTTCTCTTCTTGTACTTATCATGCCTTAAAAAGACATACTTTTATCATATTCATTTTTTTAAAACTTATAAACGTGTCTTGATGTGTTCCTTGGGTCTTATTAGACCTTTATTTATGAATGCATTAGTTTTGTACAGCAAGGGGACTATTTGACAAGTTGAAAGCATATATACTCCAAGGGTCCAGGCTGTTGATTGAGGTTCAAAATGCAACCATGTGTCAGCCTCTTCATTAATATTTTAATCAATATTTGTAATTCACGCTTAACCTCACTACGGATAGTCTGAATAAACACTTCCGAGCTTCACTTTCTTAATGTGTGTTTATAATTTCAATGTCAACCAACTTGACACAGCTGTATGCGACTTTTTCCTACTCGAATTGTTAAAATACAAGTTTTGGACTTACATATATCGTGTTGATGTAAGGTATACTTTTCTAAATGTTTATAATCAAGATATTATGGTTCGTGATCTTCATATTTAGAAATAGCAATTTGTATTTAAGTGAGCTTGTAGCTTAAAGGGGATAAAAAGACAAACATGAACCAACGACCATGTTTTCCTCATATGTCATTATTACTACGATAAATAAGAGCATGTGGACTTCCTTTTTAAAACCACATAACAAGTATTGTTCTATTTATATAAATTACTAGAAGAAAATTTTGAAGAATACTTGACATGTTTATGGTGATACCCAGCTTGGGTTGGTGTTTCTTAAACTGATTGAATGCACTGATGCATCATGTTGATAGTTTGTATTAGTTTGTCAGTTCTTGGTTACATCAACAGCTAAACAATTTGTTAAAATTGAGGTATATGCTGATTATTGTCACAGAGACAAATTCATTATGACACTAGGTGAATTAAATCTTCCTCAAAGCACTGTAAATAAGATTGTAGATAGAAACAATAACTATAAGCAACAATTATCATACCTTTTTCTAAACTCAAAGGATCAACAATACAGGTCAATTTTCCTCCATCTGCTTTATATAAAGATAACTGTCCAATCATACCCGATGTACTAATTTCTCTGGTTTCCAAAGAAATCTTTGTTAAATTGTGACCTTCATATGCAAGTGATGTGTTCCCTTGCAAAGCTAATGCTTTACTCCAACTTGAATATGTCCCATATACTTGGACTGTTAAGTTACTAAAGGAAACAGTTGCAGCAATAGTCCGTGAATCTTTAGGTTTTGTGGCATTCAAGAAGAATGGATAACTATGTTGTTTATTGTCGCAGGAATACATTCCTACCCAGTCACTTGATGAAAACTCTGTTTTATCTATCATCATAAAAAGATAAGAGATAGCAAAATATGACAAACAAAAACAATTGCAGCGAATAAGAACACACAAAAATAGCACTTCTGACTTGTAATTGGCACACGTGGCCTACTAGAGAGAGTCTTCATACTTCCTTGCTACTAAACGCTGCAATGTTCTTTCACTGGGGTTAGTACAAACAATAATATGATTACAAGCTATGCATTACAGAGTTCTAAAACATCATTGAGGACTGCGATGAAAAATCAAAATAATAGATTTGGACTTTTTTTCGATTGTGACACCCTAAAATTACACTTCCACCGATTTGTTCTTATCATGAGTAACAAGTGAGCAAATAGTAGAGCAGGTTCTACTTAACCTTACGGACCATCTGATATCACCCCTGATTTTGCAGTGTTGTATGTTGCTTAGTCCATGTAGTTTATGTGTTTGTCATTTGACATATTTCGTATATGCTACGACATTCTCAGTTTAACATCTGAGTTTTGAATTCTCCCATTGTATCTCTCATCTTGTAAATTGATTCCATGAACGTCCGTAACTCGTGCATTTATAGTTTCGATAAAAAAAAGTGTATTTTATTTGCTTTCTCACTATTAATCATTTTTATCGATCCTAGAAATAAACATTTGTGATTTGTTCGTTTTCTGTTCGTTTATCTGTTAAAAATAAATTTTGTGCTGTAACTATTTGTAAACTTTTGTAAAAAATGAAATTGAAGAATCGTAGTTGCTATAAAAAGAAGACAAAATGTGGATCTACAGTGGACATATAAAGAATACTATATAAATAAAATATTATCAAACAAATAAAACTCAAACCTTGGTCAACACAGCCCCTAAAGTCAACTTACTTGTGTATACACTACAGTCGACATCACTGCCTGGAACATGTTCTGTACAGTCTGTCCCCCTCCATCCACTCAGACAGACTTTGTTCCCTGATGATCACAAGTAAAATGACCATCACACTTGTTTGTAGGCACACATTTAACAGAGCAATCAATTCCATAGTACTGTGGGTCACAATATACTGATAATGAAAACCTCAAACTAAAAAAAATCCATATAAAATTTTTCAGTTATATAACGACTTTCTAAAACAGTGTTTTTTTACTGTTGTCCGTTCTCTCACTAAAGTAATCTCCACATTTCCTCATATTCATGTAAGGTTTATATAAAATATCAAATAAACATATTTAATTTCAAATATTGGTTATAAATTTTGAAAAGGTAAAATCACAAAAATATTGAACTCTTGAGGAATATTCAAAACGTAAAGTCTCTAATCCACTGGCAAATTCAAAAGCTCAAACAAATCAAACAAATGGATACCAACTGTCATATTCCTGATTAAGTTACTTCAACCGTTATCTTTGAAACAGACGTGAAACTCAAGAATACAGGTTTTTTTTTTAAATCAAATTGACTAAGTGACTTACACAGCTGTATCATTAAAGGTGAGGTTATGATAGAAACAAAGCGGTTGTTTTTACACATTATGATACTATTTTCATTTGTCTTCAAAATCTTCATAACTATTTCACTAATGTGCATAAAGGGTTAGTGAATCCTTAAGCTTGTTCAACATACATTAAAAACAAATATCATGTAAAGACTGCATACTTTTGGCAAACCCTATCAATTGCAATCCTTGAAAATGCAATGTCTAACCTTACCTTGTAGGATTTTTACTTCTTGAACCAACAAGATTGAGGTTAACTGCAACAGTGCTGGTTTGGTTGAACCCTGCCTTTGTGGAATTGTATATAAAAAGGAACTGATCAATTAAGACATTCTGCTTATCATCTGTATTGGAGTCAAATACCAAAATCTGGATAGGTGCTTCTCCCTGAAAAAAACCCGTTAAATAGCAAAATGATCAACTAGATACATTCATCAATTAAGTCGAATTGCGGTAATTGTTGCTTGACCCTTTATAGTAGGTTTTATGGTCGACTATTTTCATGAGTTATTGCCCGTAATTCATGTTGGTTACCAATTTTCGCAACATAGAAAAAACTATAGAAGATAAAGAGAAACTATACATACATTCAGGTAAAAAGTAGAACAAAACTCTATGGTATGTTCAAAAATAGAAAGTCCATAAAAATGACAGCATCAGTCGATATCAAGCAATGGAACGGTGTGAACAATTACGGTCATATTCCCGATATGGTCCAGGTATTTTACGAAGAAAATGGTGGGTAAAATCTGGTTTTATAGCTGACTAAACACCGACATGTATGACAATTTTAAATAGTTCCAATATATTGGCAACATTTGGTTAGCAACGCAAATAATCATAAAAGGTAAAAGTTACAATAATTGGCATCCAGCAGTCAAAATTATGCGACGCATGTTCTTAAATCCTCTATTTCAAATATGCATTAGTTTTTTAATCAACTCCTTGGATTTATTTGATAGCAAATGAATAACTATTTTGTAAATCTTCTTAACATGAGGAAATTCTTTATGGGATCGCTATGCAGTTAACCTTACATATGACTTAATGTAAGAGGCTATATGCTTAATCTCAACAGGCTAATTTAATTTCATGGTCATTATTTTTTTTTTAAAGTTTACACCGATGACAAGTGATGCAAACACATATACTAACGAATTTAATTAAAATTTGATAATAATAAAAAAAAACTCAATGTTGTGGTAGAAATATCTCTATGTCAAATTGTTATGTCAACTACTCTGTATGTACATTTGCACATTAAAAAGTCTACGTATAATTTTATTATCGTTTGAGTCAGCAGGGATACATTTTTGTAAGGTTACTTTTCACAAAATGTGAGAACATGCCCTACCTTCCAAGTATCAAATACAAACTGTACATTTTGATGACTGTGGTCAAACTTGACAACATTCTGGTCTGAAGTTGTTATTTCAGTAGACTGTACACAATTACTGGTATTTGAACTGAAAAATTGAGCATGTATCAACAGTAAATACATGCTTTTTCTAACTAGATTATAATGAGTCCTATTTCCTTATTTTATCAACAGGGATTGTTAGTCGCATGAAGTTTGTTGAACATATAAACCAGGAAACTCAGTACTGTAAATCACAAATGCCTTTAAGGGGGCTCGCGGGTATAAATCATTTTTTGTTCAAATAAAGGACTTTGCTTTTTTTTTCTATAAATAAACTTTATCCTATACTTAATAGAAAAATAAAATAAAAATATGGGGTCACCGTTCATTTAAGCTCACAATCTGCCTTCGAAAGAAGCATGCATTTCTGTTAAGGTACTTTTTTCTGTTGAACTAATAGGAGATAAAAAGGCAATTTCTAAATAAAAAAAGAACTAAATTATAGAAATCGCTTAAATTTTACAACAGTTAACTTTAAGTAAAGCTTATTTGAAAAAAAACAATAAAAATTTAGATCACCGATGACCTAAAAAAAAAAAAAGATATTACAATTCTAATGCAAAAAAATGAGAATTTTTCACTAAAGGGAGGCATTTTAGAGCTTTTTCAGTGATATAAACAATTCAAAAGTCATCTGGGGCCAAAACGAATTGATTTTTTGGTTGATTTTTGACCATTATCATAAAAGAGGGACGAAAGATACCAGAGGGACAGTCAAACTCATAAATCGAAAATAAACTGATAACGCCATGGCTAAAAAGGAAAAAGACAAACAGACAAACAATAGTACACATGACACAACCTAGAAAACTAAAGAATAAACAATACGAACCCCACCAAAAACTAGGGGTGATCTCAGGTGCTTCGGAAGGGTAAGCAGATCCTGCTCAACATGAGGCACCCGTCGTGTTGATTATGAGATAACAAATCCGGTAAATAGTCTAATTCGGTAGGTCACATTTATGAAAGGGAAGGGGATTGTAGATACGACGTAAGGAACATATCCGATATGATTTGTGAAACGGTTATTCCATAACGGTCAACCAACTCGTGATGGCGTCCATAAAATTTACGAAGAGATGATTTCAACTTCACCATTTGGGACTCTTGATTTAATAGCTTCCTTTGTGAGCAACAACCCTCTATCAAGAAAATCATGATAGGAAAAGCAAGGACGGGAATATTGAATCAATTGGGAGATATACACACCGTATGCAGGTGCTGCTGGAATGTTGCTACTTAGAAATGGAAAGTTCACAATTGGAAAGCTGAAATCATCTCTTTTGTCGTAAAGTTTTGTTTTCAATCGAAACTCATTGTCAATTTCTAGATGTAAGTCAAGATATGAGGCCGACTTAACTGTATAACTGTTAACATAAAGTAACAACTAACAGTGTAATAAATAAAACTTGTAATGAAAACAAAATGTTTAGATTTTTCCTGATTTTTTTATACCCCCAAGCCTCCTTAAGAACGTAAATGTGTATTTGCAAATACAGACACAAATCCTGACCGTTTTAATGTCTATCATTGTTAATAAAAAAAAACCAAGTAACATGGAATAACATGCAGGAACGTATAATAAATCAGAACACAAGAGCACTTAATCAAATTGATACCATAAATGTTATGAATTATGTAATACCTTAAGACGATTATAATACCTTAAGACGATAATACTACTTACCGAGATGCACATATCCTAAATAAATGATCACATGTTCCTATAGTACATCCTGGAGTATTTACAGGGGAATCACAACAGTCTCCTTTAGCATCAGTTCCTGTAGGATTAGTATATTCTAATAACTTCAAACTTATTTTTCCTCTGCAATATGAGTCTTCAATCTGCCGAAAAAAGAATACATTTATTAACAAATGACAAAAAAATTAATAGACTGTTACTATGATTCGGGTGTCGGATGCAACACTCATCTGTTGTTTTGTATAGATTGAATAGTTACTTTTTGGTATGTTTAGCTTTAAGAAGATCTTTATACACAGTACGTGTATTTCTGATCATTTAATTTAATAATTTTAAACAGTGCTATCACATGGTTATTGTTGTTTCGAAGAAACAAATATCATCGTCCCACAACATTTCGATGTACACATCATTCTAAATTCCAGACATGAAGGCTGTATTGGTTCGTTTCGCCGATTGTCGCAAATAAAATTATATACCTGACACTGATATATCAATAAAACTATCCATACATTAAATGTAAGAATTTTAGCAGTCTCCATATCAGCTGTCTACCTATGTACATTCAAACACAAATGATACCACAGAGGCTTTTTTAAAACCTTATTTATATGAAGGCATTATCTTTGTTGCTGAATGATATCCACCCCGTTGATCTTATTTTATCTCCTTGTTTTATGGGATCGTGTAAGATATATCACTGGGAAAGGCATGTGGTCTTTGAATGTATAATAAATCAGTTAACAGCTTTCCTTACATGCCATAGACTAGTTTTGTAACTGTAAATTACCACTTCAGATTATCACATTAAACATACTTATAATACATATTGATAGGTTCACCACTTCCTTTGAAACAAGAATATTGATAAGCTTTTCTCTTCGTGTTGTGTCGACTATTATTAATATTATTTGTTTGTGCATTTCTCTGGGATGAAGGTTCTTGCATGTGTTTTTGCTGTATTTAGTCACGTAGTCTTGTCATATTAGCGATATATTTATAAATTGTCTTAAAGCGGGAGGTTTGGCTACCCATTAAAACAGTTTTAATCCACCATTTTGTCTTAAGATATCCTGAACCAAGTCAGGATCATGACAGTTGTTATCAAATAGTTCGTTTCTATGTATGTAGGCGTATGTATTTTGTTGCACTTCAGTGTTTCTGTTGTTCCTTTGTTTTCCTCTTACCGTTGTTGTGTTTCCCTCGTTTTTAGTTTATTACACGAATTTGTTTTCTTGGTATATGACTTTTGAACACATGTATACTACTGTTGTCTTTATTTCTCTAACAATTTACTCACTTTCAAATTCAGTTGCATTTCAAAGTTGAAATACTCACACACACGTAGCACACTTCAGAAATGCATGTTTTCCCCGTTTGAATGGTTTCTCACTAGTAATTTGTTTGTGCCCTTTATCGCTTGCTGTTCGGTGCGAGCAAAGACTGTGTTGAAAACCGTTCTTTGACCTGTAATGGTTGCCAATGTTTAAATGAGCGCAATTTCTAATTGATCTTAACCCAAATTTCAAGTGATAAATTTAAAAGACATAATCATGATCATAAAATGCATCGGAAAATATATATCTATTTTTCGAGTAATTGTTTATTACCGTATATGATTCCGAAAGCAGATTGTTACCCTGTTAACTTTTAAATAGATATAAGAAGATGTGGTACGAGTTTCAATGAGACAATCCTCCATACAAGTCACAGTTTGTAAAAATAGGTATATATTTATCACATGCATTTCATGATCATGATTATGTCTCTTTAATTTATCACTTGAAATTTGCCATTAACAGCAAAAATAAATTGCGCCAATATTAACAATAACTTTCGACAGTGATGTTGAATGAATGAAAATCAGTTCGTATTCAGTGAAAAAAAGAAGGAAAACATTACCTACGGTAGAATCGGCAAAATTTTTGATGGGAGAAAGCAGATTTTCTCACTAAAACACTCATTTTGGTATCTTTTGGGATTATCAACGTTCGATCAAAAACATCCAGGCCGGGATTCGAACTCATGCTATATTATTACAAGCACGTGCTGCATACGGAGTATTTATCTCCCAATTGATACGATATCCTCGTTCTTGTTTTTCCTATCACAATTGCCTTGATGGAGGGTTGTTGCGCACAAGAAAGCTATTAAACCAAATGTTCCAAATGATGAATATGAAATCATCCCTTCATGGATCTTACGGACGCCATCACGAGTTGGTTGACCGTTATGGAATAACCGTTGCACAGATAGTATCGGATATGTTCCTTATGTCGGAACTACAATCCCCTTCCATTTTCAAGCATGTGACCTACCGAAAAAGACTATTAACCTAGATTGTAATAACATGAGCAACACGACGGGTGCCACTTGTGGAGCAGGATCTGCTTACCCTTTCGAAGCACCTGAGATCAATCCAAATTTTTTTGGTGGGGTTCGTGTTGCTTAGTAATTAGTTTTCTATGTTGCGTCTTTTTCATTGTTAGCTATGGCGTTGTCAGTTTATTTTCGATCTATGATTTTGACAGACCCTCTGGTATCTTTTGCACCTCTTTTGCCGGATCTCAATATTGACGAATTCAAGTCTAAACCTTCTGATGGCATCTGTGCTAGTTCAAAATTTATATAAAATCAGGTTGGCCACGTTATTACTGTTGACCTAGATAGATGCAACTGTAGCATACCGCTGTTCAAAAGTACAAAAATTAACGGCAATTGCATTGACACGTACTATTGGATAAAAACTGCCATATTCCTGACTTGGTACAGGATATGTTAGGAAAACAATGGTGGGTTAAACCTGGTTTTAGCAAAAAAACCCGCTTATATGAAAATGTTAAAATTACCGCTAAAATGACACCATTACATAATAGGTATACAGCACAAATAAACACTCAGGACAGAGAAATGCATAGATACATACTATACTATAAATTTATTGAATCATAATTAAATTCATTTCTTAAATTAGCAAATACTGGTACTGACAGGCTTGTCAAATCGATTCCTTCTTTACTGTTATTGCTATGTAAATTCGAGCACGTGCGATGTTGTCGAGAAACGTCGTGCACTTTAATATAATGGTCACAGATCGTATAATAAACGATCACCTATATTCACTGATGCTTTGGAAATCATGTAAAATAAGGTTAAAATCATAATTAATAGTATTAGATATTAGATATTATTAGATACTACAATGATATCTAAGATAATAACCGAATAAACGGACGTTTAACGGATGCATAACGAACACACACGATATGCAACGTATAAGAAACGGACACGTACCGGACAGAACGGATGTCGAACGTACATCCAACGGACGAGTACCGCATAAAACGGACACCTAACGGAAGCGTACCGGATAAAACGGATGAACAAGATATACGGAAAAATCAAAGACGACAGTAATAATACATGTAAATCGAATAAATATTCAAATGTTTCTGTGTAACTAGTTTTGGTTTGTTCTTCAAAAATTCCGCCAAAGGGCATTGTCTAGCCTGAATAAGAACTGCTTGATTGTGAAGGCGTGCCTATACTCTAAGATCGATTATGAATAATAAGAATTCATGAACGTTAAGAAATCTGACATACCAATAATTGGCATTTCTAAATTTTCAATTGGCATTTATCCGTTTCAGATCCGTTCATCATCCGTTTTATCCGTTATACGTCCGGTAGAAGTCCGTTTCTCATCCGTTCAACATCCGTTTTATCCGTTAAACGTCCGGTAGAAATCCGTTGGTGAATTTATCTTCCAGACCTCTAACGGATGTATAACGGAAACGAAACGGACGAGTACCGTACAAAACGGACGCCTAACGGACGTTCAACGGACATTTTATCCATTGGACGTCCGTTCAAAGTTTTGAACATGCTCAAAATTTTCCACCGGACAGAACAGACGTCGACGGATAAAACGTATGCTTAACGGACATGCAACGAACATGGACGGACGTTTAACGCATAAGAACGGAAGTCTAACGGACATGAACGGATTGAAAAAAAGTTATCCGTTAGTCGCCCGTTCGAGCTATCCGGTAAGGTGTGACCGAGGCTTTAGTTTCAGAGATATTAACCAAAAACTGCATTTTACCCCTATGTTGGAAGGCGGGATCATCGAACACATTTTTAAACTAGATACCCTAATGATGATTATTGCCAAGAATGGTGAAATTTGTCTCAGTAGTTTCAGAGAAGACGATTTTTGTAAAAGATTACATAGATTTACAAAAAGTTGTAAAACAAAATTGACTATAAAGGACAATAAATCCTTAAGGGGTCGACTAACAAATTAGATAATGTTGATTTATGTGTAGATCATACTTTGCTGAACATTATTGCTGTTTACAGTTTATCTCTATCTATAATAATATTTAAAAATTTCCTTAAAATTAAAAATTCAGGGGCAGAAACTAAACAACGGGTTTTCTGATTCGTCTGAAATTTAAGGGCGGATAGATCTTAACCTGATGAACAGGTTTATTCTGTCAGGTTTTCTTTAAATTGTTTAGTTTCAGAGATATAAGCATAAAACTGCATTTAACCCCTATGTTCTATTTTAGCCATGTCGGCTATGTTGGTTAGCAACACATTTTTTAAAATTGATACCCTGGTGATGATTGTAGACAATTTTGGTCAAATTTGGTCCAGTACTTTCAGAAGAACAGATTTTTGTAAAATTTAACAGACGAAGACGACGACGGACGCCAGGTGATGAGAAAAGCTCACTTGACCTTTCTGGTCAGGTGAGCTAAAAAGCAATGAATGAGAATGTTTAAATTTAGAAATGCTCTTTTGTGCTTCTTTGTTCCATATTTGTTTGTTGTCATAGTGATCAAGATTATAACACAATATTGACTGTTGTACCCTTATTTTTGACATTTTTAACCTATTGTGTCTGTTTGTTTTCTTCCCGCATCAATGTCAATATATTGAAATTTCAACCTACTGTCATACAGGTGAGAGGTTTAGCTCTATAAAACAAGTTTTATTCTTCCATTTATACATAAGAAAATGCCTGTACCAAGTTGGGAAGTTGATGTGTTTGAGCTTCTGATTTTGCCATTTGATTTGGACTTTCCTTAATGAATTTTCCTCGGAGTTCACATCTTTTTGTGATTTTACTTTTTACTCTAAAAACAAAGCAGAGAAAAGAAGTTGGCAAATTTTGACTAATCCTCATCGACCTTTATAAATGCAGTTAATTTTTTTTCCAGATGCTCCAGTCTTATTACATTTATTCGTCATTGTAACATCAGAATATACATATCTTCACTATATGAGCGTTATTTACGTGATTCGCAGCTATAATAATGTTGCCTTAACCTTGGTTTGTCCATCTGTGATACAATGATCAGTTCCATCGTCGTTAATGTTATCTTGATTTTCAAATACTTTAGTTGTGTTTTTTTTGTTGTTGTTGTTGTTTTTGTGAATTTTGATTAACTGTTGTCATGACATTTCAAGACCCAAAATAAATCCGTGTTTCTTGTTTGTTGTTATCAATGATCTCTTTTCCTAAAAGGTATGCTATGTTGGTAATAAACAGCATGCACTACCAAGACAATGAGTTGTGTCTAATTTGATATTGTAAATTTTTCAAAGTAAAACTCTAACCAAAGTAGTAAAAAAGAACTGAAAACTTAACAAATAACCCATACCCATGCAGCTTTTCGCCTATTAGGTATGACCAGTTCGGTTCTACATTAAGGAATAATACTGACAAAAAGGTTATCAGCAAATTACTGTGTAACAGTGGTTGATATGATTTTGACATTTTGTGTCTGATATCAATAGTTCAACATGTGAAAATAAAAATCCGTTGTAACCCAGGAGAGATCCTGATTCCAAAAAGTGTGAGGATGGGAGCGTTAATGATATGATATCCTTCTATTTAGGTTCACATCTTCTTAATAAATTTTAAGACGGCCCCTAGCACCAGTTTGATCGAAATCATGCTGGTATATGAATTCTAGCCCTTCCGACGTACATTTTACTTCTGTGCTGAAATGAATTATCATTGATATGGTCATATTTATAAATTAACCGTTTACAAAACTTTTGAATTTTTGAAATACTAAGGCATTTCTACCCAAGGATTAGATGTAGCTGTATTTGGCAAAACTTGTTCCTCGATGCTCTTCAACTTCGTACATTATTTGGCCTTTTAACTTTTTTGAATTTTAGCGTAACTGATGAGTCTTTTATAGACGAAACGCGCGTCTAGCGTAAATTAAATTTTTTATCTTGGTATCTATGATGAGTTTTTTTTTAAAACTTTTTTGGATTTGAGCGTTACTGATGATTTGTTTGTCTTAATGTTTGTAGACGAGACGCGCATCTGACTTAAATACAAAATTTAATCTTGGTATCTATAATGCGTTTATTTACTGGGCTTTTCAATAAGATTTCTATCCACAATTTTAATCTTATTTCGAACATTTTGTGCGTATTAATTTTCATTTATATGTCAAAAGGGTTAAATTATTTTTACTGTATATTATGTCTAAGTGGCCGAACTGTTTTGTGCATGTTCTATTAAAAAAGGTGGTAAATACTACCACTTGTTTATACATCTGCGAGATATTGTTTTTTCTTTTCCACGATAAATTTAGACAGCCTACGGTTAAATACTTCTTTCAAGAATGAAGTTAATTGCGTATACATAAGGTGTCGAAGGATAATCATAGTCTTCAAGACTTCAGCAATGAGTATGAATATAAATAACATCAGGCGATATTTCTTTTAGTTTATTTAAGAAATAATTCATGGGACTTGAACATATCTCGATTTTACCACGGGTGGGCTCTTTATGACAAATATTTTACCCTGAGCGATGTTTTTCGATGATTTTCGGTTTAAAAAACGTGCATTTTCCCGTAAAATGCTTATATTCCAACGTCATCGTTCTATGACGTCGGGTAGCTCATTCATAAAAAGCATATGACGTGGGTGTACGATCGGAACAGCCAAAACAATAGATTCATATTTAACCATTGGTGTGTACTCAAAGCGTTTGAATGACGTCATGGTAGAATTTCCATTCTCACATGAAAAAAAAACCTTGAAATTTTAATAAAACTGATCTTAAAACATTGATTTCATTTTAAGTACATGTATAATGTCCACTGATTGCGCTATTGTCAATATGTCTAAACGGCAAAACAATTTTAAATTACGTCCGTAAAATCTTTTGATAATAATAATATTCATCTATCTTAAAATTGAAACAGGCACAAATAAATAGAAATGACAAAAAGAAAACATGTACATCTATATCATTTATGTAAATGTGCAGTTTTATTTATTTTTATTTCATTTGGCTTATTTCATTTGGCGCAGCAGCAGCTACAACTTCTGTGGCAATTAGGACAACAACATATGGACGCAGTTGTAAACGGAAACTCTAAAGAGATAAGAAAAATAAGAAAAGTTGATGAATGCAGTCAAACAAAGTTACAGCTAGTAAATTTCCTTATTCCGTTTCCGACTCAACTGGAGCACAGGTATTCCACTTAAGTGGAAACTAATTTAGTCGCACCGATAACTTTCTAAAATATTTTAGAAAAAAGGTTTCACGGTACTAAAATGCATATTCAGATATTGCAAAGACATAGTTTTATAGTTGTACACATCATGCATATTGTCCTTAAATGTCGGATTTGTTTTCAGCAATATAATACTGTTGCTGTTATTTATGGCTACTTCGCCGTCGTATTTCTGAAAAGATAGCCTGCTTTTCTTCAAAATAACCTCCATCTGGAAATCAAATGCTATTAACAGCTTGAAATAGTGTAAATCTTTTGATGTAGTATACTTTGTTATTTTAGAAAAGATTCCAATTTCATTTAGAAAATGTAGTTGTATATTTAGCAAACAGCATTTGAAAACAAACCATGCGCATGATTCACAGAAAAATATTTCACAAGAGGCTTCAAAAATCACAAATATTTGAATATTTTTTTTCTTCTTCGTTTATTTTAAAAACAAACAAAGTTTCAATTCTGTGTTTTTATAATAAGACTTGTCCTTATTTACTATAGAATTCCGAAAACTTAATTCTTAGTAAATACTGCACTTTTTTTCTCAGCAAGATTTAATCTCATGCTTACTTTTGTGACATGGTAACAATACCCTCTACAATTTGTCTAGAGCTCTGGATTACCCGGGCAACAATGCTTTACAAAATTGAGCTTCCAATTCCTGAAGGGGGAAATGCAGTTCAACCCGTATTGTTGCAAGTAAATAATTTTTTTTGGGAATCGCCTTCTTTATTTGTCGTAAAGAATGATTAAACTTACTATATATTCAATCAATACCATTTTATTGTTTATGCTTACAACTGTCACTACTTAACGGCTGTATTTTATCCTAGTATAAGGGGATAATTGTATCTAATTGATGCAACCTACCTTACTTTTGCTTATTTCGCTGGTCTCAACAGCTATTACGGAATAAACTGGAAAGCTCGAAACCAGGACAATCAATGCCATTGCTGACACAAAGAGCAATATTTTACCATAAACCTTCATTACTGGAAGAAACATCAACAGTATAATAGTAAAGCAATACGAATATATTTTCGAATACTTACCTTAGAAAAAAGAACAGAAATCATATTGTTTTAATTAAACATAACCGAGTTCATACAATTATGTTTTGAATCATTCATGTAGATGATTGTCTCTCATACTTTTTCCTTTTAGTTCTTCGATTTATGATTATGTACAGTTCACTTGGTACTTTTCTTCTCCGTTATATCATATAAAAAAGAAGATGGGGTATGATTGCCAATGAGACAACTATCCACAAAAGACCAAAATGAAACAGACATTAACAACTATAGGTCACGTTACGGCCTTCAACAATGAGCAAAGCTCATACCGCATAGTCAGCTATAAAAGGCCCCGATAAGACAATGTAAAACAATTCAAACGAGAAAACTACAGCCTTATTTATGTAAAAAAATGAACGAAAAACAAATATGTAACATCTCTTATTTGGACAAGAACCAACCTTAAAGTTCTGTTTTTTTTAATGGTTTAGTCGCTGTTAAATTATCTTATCCCAGGCA
>NW_027268029.1:0-59933 GCF_963676685.1 Mytilus edulis
TACAAAGGAAAGGCTGGAATTGAGTTTTGGGGTTCTTGCTGCAAGGTGGGTCTCAATAAGTTGGGGGCCAAAATAAGCATTTTTGTAGTTTCCAGTCAATAACATTATGTTTAAGCATACAAATCTCTCTGAAATTACACCACAAGTTTCAATACTACCAAAGGATGGTTATGAGGGGTTATGGGGGGTTATGGCTCAAATATCATTTAGCAAATAGGTTTTTTCTTGTAAAAGGACAATTTAGACAATTTAAAAGCAGTGTAAGGAAGGTAATTCAATAACAATTCAATTTATAGAATACTGTTATATATGTCTAGCGGGATGGCTACAGTGCAGGCGATTGGTGTCACGATATCGCAGTAGCATGGGTTCGAATCTCTGCGAGGGAAGAACAAAAAAATTTCGAAAGCAAATTTACAGATCTAACATTGTTTGGTTGATGTTTAGACGAGTTATATATATATATATATATATAAACGAGTCTAAATTGAAAACTACATTTAACCTATGATTGCGTTGGATAAAAACTGCAATTTTTAGCTCACCTGGCCCAAAAGCTTTTCCCATCACTTGGCGTCCGTCGTCCGTCGTCGTTAACTTTTACAAAAATCTTCTCCTCTGAAACTACTGGGCCAAATTAAACCAAACTTGGCCACAATCATCATTGGGGTATCTTTTAAAAAATGTGTGGCGTGACCCGGCCAACCAACCAAGATGGCCGCCATGGCTAAAAATAGAACATAAGGGTAAAATGCAGTTTTTGGCTTATAACTCAAAAACCAAAGCATTTAGAGCAAATCTGACATGGGTTAAAATTGTTTATCAGGTGAAGATCTATCTGCCCTCAAATTTTCAGATGAATCCGACAACCTGTTATTGGGTTGCTGCCCCTGAACTGGTAATTTTAGGGAATTTTTGCTGTTTTTGGCTATTATCTTGAATATTATTATAGATAGAGATAAACTGTAAACAGCAATAATGTTCAGCAAAGTAAGATTTACAAATAAGTCAACATGACCAAAATGGTCAGTTGACCCCTTTAGGAGTTATTGACCTTTATAGACAATTTTTAACCATTTTTCGTAAATCTTAGTAATCTTTTACAAAAATCTTCTCCTCTGAAACTACTGGGCCAAATTAATCCAAACTTGACCACAGTCATCTTTGGGATATCTTGTTTAAAAATGTGTGGCGTGACCTGGCCAACCAAACAAGAAGGCCGCCATGGCTAAAAATAGAACATAGGGGTAAAATGCAGTTTTTGGCTTATAACTCAAAAACCAAAGCATTTAGAGCAAATCTGACACTGTAAAAGTGTTTATCAGGTCAAGATCTATCTGTCCTGAAATTTTCAGATGAATCGGACAACCTGTTGTTGGGTTGCTGCCCCTGAATTGGTAATTTTAAGGAAATTTTGCTGTTTTTGGTTATTATGTTGAATATCATTATAGATAGAGAAAAACTGTAAACAGCAATAATGTTCAGCAAAGTAAGATTTACAAATAAGTCAGCATGACCAAAATGGTCAGTTGACCCCTGAAGGAGTTGTTGCCCTTTATAGTCAATTTTTAACCATTTTTCGTAAATCTTAGTAATCTTTTACAAAAATCTTCTCCTCTGAAACTCCTGGTCCAATTAAACTAAACTTGGCCACAATCATCATTGGGGTAACTTGTTTAAAAAATGTGTGGCATGACCTGGCCAATCAACCAAAATGACTGCCACGGCTAATAATAGAACATAAGGGTAAAATGCAGTTTTTGGCTAATAACTAAAAAACCGATGTATTAAGAGAAAATCTGACAGGGTTTAATTGTTTATCAGGTCAAGATCTATCTGCCCTGATGTTTTCACATGGATCGGACAACCCGTTGTTAGGTTACTGTCCTGAATTGGTAATTTTAAGGAAATTTTGCCGTTTTTTGTTATTATCTTGAATATTATTATAGATAGAGATAAACTGTATACGGCAATAATGTCAGCAAAATAAGATCTACAAATAAGTTGACATGACCAAAATAGTCAATTGACCCCTTAAGGAGTTATTGCCCTTTATAGTTAATTTTTAACATTTTTCATAAATTTTTGTAAATTTTTAGAAAATATTTTCCACTGTAATTACTGGGCCAAGTTCATTATAGATAGAGATAAGTGTAGCAACAAGAATGTTCAGTATAATAAGATCTTCAAACACATCACTATCACCAAAACACAATTATGTCATGAATTTATCCGTGTCCATTGTTTAATATGCACAAGACCAAGGTGAGCGACACTGGCTCTTCAGAGAATCAAGTTATATATATATATATATAAAGGTAACACACGGCCAGCGAAAGCTCTTTTTTTGAGAGCCCAGGTGGTCGTGTGGTCTAGCGGGACGGCTGCAGTGCAGGCGATTTGGTGTCACGATATCACAGTAGCATGGGTTCGAATCCCGTCGAGGGAAGAACCAAAAATTTGCGAAAGCAAATTTACAGATCTAACATTGTTGGGTTGATGTTTAGACGAGTTGTATATACATTATGTACACAGCCATGTATCACCATCATTGATGGCGATCCGATGGATACATCTGTTGTAGAGTTGTCACTGACTCAGACATACTTATAAATATAATTATTTTCTGTGACTGTATATTACATTAATTTGTAGGATCCTTTACTATAGATAATTTAGCTGATCTGTAACAATAACATCTTCATGCCTTATATATCATGTACTGTAGTACGCCGCTAGATTAAAACTGACGTGGAAAGGTAACACACGGCCAGCGAAAGCTCTTTTTTTGAGAGCCCAGGTGGTCGTGTGGTCTAGCGGGACGGCTGCAGTGCAGGCGATTTGGTGTCACGATATCACAGTAGCATGGGTTCGAATCCCGGCGAGGGAAGAACCAAAAATTTGCGAAAGCAAATTTACAGATCTAACATTGTTGGGTTGATGTTTAGACGAGTTGTATATACATTATGTACACAGCCATGTATCACCATCATTGATGGCGATCCGATGGATACATCTGTTGTAGAGTTGTCACTGACTCAGACGTACTTATAAATATAATTATTTTCTGTGACTGTATATTACATTAATTTGTAGGATCCTTTACTATAGATAATTTAGCTGATCTGTAACAATAATATCTTCATGCCTTATATATCATGTACTGTAGTACGCCGCTAGATTAAAACTGACGTGGAAAGGTAACACACGGCCAGCGAAAGCTCTTTTTTTGAGAGCCCAGGTGGTCGTGTGGTCTAGCGGGACGGCTGCAGTGCAGGCGATTTGGTGTCACGATATCACAGTAGCATGGGTTCGAATCCCGGCGAGGGAAGAACCAAAAATTTGCGAAAGCAAATTTACAGATCTAACATTGTTGGGTTGATGTTTAGACGAGTTATATATATATATATATATATATATATATATATAGGCGTAAAAAATAATTTTCACATGTGCAGATATATATATTCATTAAATAAAATAATAAAATAAGTAAAAAATTAACAGTTCCATTCTGTTAATTTTTATACGACCGCAAAATTTGAAAATTTTTTCGTCGTATATTGCTATCACGTTGGCGTCTTCGTCATCGTCGTCGTCGTCGTCGTCGTCGTCCGAATACTTTTAGTTTTCGCACTCTAACTTTAGTAAAAGTGAATAGAAATCTATGAAATTTTAACATAAGGTTTATGACCACAAAAGGCAGGTTGGGATTGATTTTGGGAGTTTTGGTCCCAACATTTTAGGAATAAGGGGCCAAAAAGGGCCCAAATAAGCATTTTCTTGGTTTTCGCACTATAACTTTAGTTTAAGTTAATAGAAATCTATGAAATTTTGACACAAGGTTTATGACCACAAAAGAAAGGTTTTGATTGATTTTGGGAGTTTTGGTTCCAACAGTTTAGGAATTAGGGGCAAAAAAAGGGCCCAAATAAGCATTATTCTTGGTTTTCGCACAATAACTTTAGTTTAAGTAAATAGAAATCTATGAAATTTAAACACAAGGTTTATGACCATAAAAGGAAGGTTGGTATTGATTTTGGGAGTTTTTGTCCCAACAGTTTAGGAATAAAGGGCCCAAAGGGTCCAAATTAAACTTTGTTTGATTTCATCAAAAATTGAATAATTGGGGTTCTTTGGTATGCAGAATCTAACTGTGTATGCAGATTCTTACTTTTTGGTCCTGTTTTCAAATTGGTCTACATTAAGGTCCAAAGGGTCCAAAATTAAACTTAGTTTGATTTTAACAAAAATTGAATCCTGGGGGTTGTTTGATATGCTGAATTTAGAAATGTACTTAGATTTTTAATTATTGGCCTAGTTTTCAAGTTGGTCCAAATGGCCAAAATTAAACTTTGTTCATCAAAAATTGAATAAATGGGTTCTTTGATATGCCAAATCTAACTGTGTATGTAGATTCTTAATTTTTGGTCCAGTTTTCAAATGGTCTACATTAAGGTCCAAAGGGTACAAAATTAAACTAAGTTTGATTTTAACAAAAATTAAATTCTTGGGCTTATTTGATATGCTTTATCTAAATATGTACTTTGATTTTTGATTATGGGCCCAGTTTTCAAGTTGGTCCAAATCAGGATTCCATATCAAGTATTGTGCAATAGCAAGAAATTTTCAATTGCACAGTATTGCACAATAGCAAGAAATATCTAATTGCACAATATTGTGCAATAGCAATTAATTTTCAATTGGAGTTATCTTTCTTTGTATAGAATAGAAGTTGATAATATATGTTGGAAATTTGCCAGACATGACTATGATGTCATTTTCTATTTTTATTTGCCAATAACTTTATGTAAATAACTTCATTGGAAATTTGCCAATATAAAATGTTGCTGATGAAGCTTTTTTTCCTTATCTTATCTAAAATGTTTTTAGATAATGTATGTTGGACATTTGCCAGACATGACTATGATGTCATTTTCTATTTTTATTTGCCAATAACTTTATGTAAATAACTTCATTGGAAATTTGCCAATATAAAATGTTGCTGATGAAGTTTTTTTTTATTATTTTATACAATAAACAATGTATATTCACTTTTACTACCAACCAATCTTTACCATTCAGTGATAACAAGCACTTTATTTTACATTTTAATATTTTATGATGTATTTAAAAGAGTAGTTATTGTTGCAAACTCCATTAGAAATTTGAATTGATATCAGTTTTGGAAAAAGGGAAACGGGGATGTGAAAAAAAAGGGGGGGGTTTAAATTTTTCTCATTTCAGATTTCATAAATAAAAAGAAAATTTCTTCAAACATTTTTTTGAGAGGATTAATATTCAACAGCATAGTGAATTGCTCAAAGGCAAAAAAAATATTTTAAGTTCATTAGACCACATTCATTCTGTGTCAGAAACCTATGCTGTGTCAACTATTTAATTTTAGATTTAAAAAGTTTGAAGAAGAAATCTTTAATTGATTTGTAAAATCTTGACATTTGTTTTGTGTAAAAAAAAACATGTAATGTCAAAAATTTGATCACAATCCAAATTCAGAGCTGTATCACGCTTGAATGTTTTGTCCATACTTGCCCCAACTGTTCAGGATTCGACCTCTGCGGTCGTATAAAGCTGCGCCCTGCGGAGCACCTGGTTTTACTTATTTTATTATTTTATTTAATGAATATATATATATATATATGTTTGATATAAAAAAAGAATTGTTGAGGTGATTAATATTCAACAGCAAAGTGTATTGCTCAAAAGCAAAAAAAACATTTTAAGTTCCACATTCATTCTGTGCCAGAAACCTAGGCTGTGTCAAATATTTAATCACAATCCAAATTCAGAGCTGTATCAAGCTTGAATGTTGAGTCCATACTTGCCCCAACTGTTCAGGGTTCGACCTCTTTAGTCATATAAAGCTGCGCCCTGCAGATCATCTGGTTTAGTTTCTTTTTATGCCCCACCTACGATAGTAGAGGAGCATTATGTTTTCTGGTCTGTGGCTCCGTTTGTCTGTGCGTCCGTCTGTGCATCCATCTGTAAATGCCTCCGTCCGTTCAGGTTAAAGTTTTTGGTCAAGGTAGTTTTTGATGAAGCTGAAGTCCAATCAACTTGAAACTTAGTACACTTGTTGCTTATTATATGATCTATCTAATTTTAAAGCCAAATTAGACTTTTGACCCCAATTTCACGGTCCACTGAACATTGAAAAAGAAAGTGGGAGTTTCAGGTTATAGTTTTTGGTCAAGGTAGTTTTTATACGCCCGTCGTCTTTTAGACGGGACGTATTATGGTATACCATTGTCCGTCCGTCTGTCCGTCCGTCCGTCGTCCACATTTCGGACAATAACTCAAAAGCGCTTTCACCATTTTCCATGAAACTTAAGTGAATTGTTTATATCTATTGACGTAAGCTCCCTTTCGTTTTTTTTTAATTTCAGATTTTAAGTTTTGGATTTATGGGGCTTTATTCATAAAAAAGGGGGGATTTTCAACACTTCGGACAATAACTCAAAAAGGCTTTCACCAATTTCCATGAAACTTTGGTGAATTGTTTATATCTATTGGTGTAAGCTCCCTTTCAATTTTTATAAATTTCAGAATTTAAGTTTTGGATTTATGGGGCTTTATTCATAAAAAAAGGGGGATTTTCAACACTTCGGACAATAACTCAAAAAGGCTTTCACCAATGTCCATGAAACTTTGGTGAATGTTTATATCTATTGATGTAAGCTCCCTTTCAATTTTGATAAATTTCAGATTTTAAGTTTTGGATTTATGGGGCTTTATTCATAAAAAAAGGAGGATTATTTTACATTTCCGTGTTATGAATTTTTATGCTTAAAAAAGGGGGGATTTTCCAATTTTGGGACAATAACTAACACTTCCACAAAATTTTATGCAACTTTGATAAATTGTTTATATCTATTGACATAAGCTCCCTTTCCATTTTTACAAATTTTAGATTTAACGTTTTCTTAAGTAATGAATTTTATACTTAAAAAAGGGGGATTTTATGAAACTTTGGTGAATATATTAATGTAACATCCCTTTTGATTTGTATATATATTTCTAGTTGATCATATAAATTTATTTAAAGCATAAAAGACAAGTTAAAAGAGCAACGGGCGTATCATGCGCTAAAGCGCAGCCCTTTTTAGCTCACCTGGCCCAAAGGGCCAAGTGAACTTTTCTCATCACTTGGCGTCCGTCCTCCGTCATCCGTCGTCCGTCGTCGTCGTCGTCCGTCGTTAGCTTTTACAAAAATCTTCTCCTCTGAAACCACTGGGCCAATTTTTACCAAACTTGGCCACATAGGGGTAAAATGCAGTTTTTGGCTTATAACTCAAAAACCAAAGCATTTAGAGCAAATCTGACATGGGGTAAAATTCTTAATCAGGTCAACATATCTGCCCTGAAATTTTGAGATGAATCGGACAACCCATTGATAGGTTGCTGCCCCTGAATTGGTAATTTTAAGGAAATTTTGCTGTTTTTGGTTATTATCTTGAATATTATCATAGATAGAGATAAATTTTAAACAGCAAAAATGTTCTGTAAAGTAAGATCTACAAATAAGTCAACAGGACCAAAATGGTCTGTTGACCCCTTTAGGAGTAATTGCCCTTTATAGTCATTTTTTTACCATTTTTCCTAAATCTTAGTCATCTTTTACAAAAATCTTCTCCTCTGAAACTACTGGGCCAAATTAAACCAAACTTTACCAAAATTATCATTGGGGTATCTGGTTAAAAAATTGTGTCCGGTGACCTGGCAAACCAACCAAGATGGCCGCCATGGCTAAAAATAGAACATGGGGTAAAATGCAGCTTTGACTTATCACTCAAAAACCAAAGCATTTAGAGCAATTCTGACATCGGGTAAAATTGTTTATCAGGTCAAGATCTATCTGCCCTGAAATTTTGAGATGAATTGGACAACCCGTTGATAGGTTGCTGCCCCTGAATTGGTAATTTTAAGGACATTTTGCTGTTTTTGGTTATTATCTTGAATGTTATTATTAATAAAGATAAACTGTAAACAGCAAAAGTGTTCAGCAAAGTAAGATCTACAAATAAGTCAACAAGACCAAAATGGTCTGTTGATTTCTTTAGGAGTTATTGCCCTTTATATTCAATTTTAACCATTTTTCGTAAATCTTAGTTATCTTTTACAAAAATCTTCTCCTCTGAAACTACTGGGCCAAATTAAACCAAACTTGGCCACAATCATCATTGGGGTATCTAGTTTAAAGGTAATTTTAAGGAAATTTTGCTGTTTTTGGTTATTGTCTTGAATATTATTATAGATAGAGATAAACTGTAAACATCAATAATGTTAAGCAAAGTAAGATTTACAAATAAGTCAACATGACGGAAATGGTCAATTGACCTCTAAGGAGTTATTGTCCTTTATAGTCAATTTTTAACAATTTTCATAAAATTTGTAAATTTTAACTAACATTTTCCACTGAAACTACTGGGCCAAGTTCATTATAGATAGAGATAATTGTAAGTAGCAAGAATGTTCAGTAAAATAAGATGTACAAACACATCACCATCACCAAAACACAATTATGCCATGAATCCATCTGCATCCTTTGTTTAATATTCACATAGACCAAGGTGAGCGACACAGGCTCTTTAGAGCCTCTAGTTTATTTATTACTTGAGTTTGTATATCATTTTTATGGTGTTATGAAACTTATTCAAAATGCTTATTACCACAAAACACAGATCAAGTTGGAAGTTTGGTGGCCTCACTTTTACCGTTCTAGAGTTATGTCCTTTTACAAATGGAAAATTGCTTGATTTTTGTTTCCATTCTCAAACTTAAGTTTGCCTCAACCAAATGTTATGAAACTCAGATCAATTTCAAATTTGGGTACTGTCACTTTTACAGTTGATTTATGTCCCTTTATAATGTTGTATGCAAGTGTGGGCATCATCTGTGTCCCATGGACACATTCCCTTTTTTTTCATAACCTTTTTGCAAATCCCAGTGTAGACAAAACTGGATGTCTAATGCAAATTGCACAAACCTATAGCAATATAAATTTAAGCACACGTACAGTTTGCTTTATAGTCTGGATGCCTTGATTTTATCTATCATATCTTCATATTTTGTTTCCTGGATGCATTCAATTATTCTCCACTCGTTATTAAAGCTGTCTGTACTTATGTTGTACAGATAAGTTCAAAGTCCAATTTCCATGTGAAGTCAAACCCTGAGTCATGCAACTTTCATATTAGGTATTTTTCTTGCGAGTAACACACTAGCTTCATTGGGACCTCTTATAAGAGACTTATCAAATTTTATGAATTTATTTATTTTACTTAAATTAATTCAAATATTCTACTTGGTTTTGAATAATATTTTATTTTTAGAAGTTTTATGAATACTCTACTTGTTAGTACTGAGAATATATGCAATTTTAAATAAAAATCCATGTATTTGCATAAGAATACTATGTTACATACAAATGTAACATAAACATAATGTGTGTCAAAGAATTAAAATTCAGAGGACAAAGTATGATATCTTTAATCTCAACAGAATCTGGGAGAAGTTTTAAAAATATATATTTTAAAAATGTTGTGCTTAAAATGGTATATTTTGTCAAGTGTTAACATTTCTAAGAATTTTAGTGTTATTCTTAGAATTTTAGTATTTTAACAGGAGCAAGAATACATTCAGTTAGGTGATGAGTTAATGGACATTGTTTGGGAAATGCATCAAACTAAAGATGGTTGGAAACTAGAGAAGGGAGATAACCCAGAAGATGGCATTGTTCACAGTATATACAATAAAAAAATTAAGAGGAAAGTTTATAGACTACAGGTATGTCAAATGCTAAAAGAAGGATTGCATTTCATAAAATTTTAATATATATATATATATATATATATATATATAAAGATCACTATAATAAATGTTCTTGTGTATAGAAATATATATAGATTACTAAAAAATCCAACATTTAAAATATTCCCATTTTATAAAATGAATATGGGTTGTGACATTACACGAGAAGTCAAGGAAAAACATTTTATTTCAAAATTTAAATCACGATTGAATGCAAACTATACATTTTCTATTGTGTAATAATGACGCTCCATACTTCTATATATAGACTAAGTGTAATACGATTTATCTCCCTTTATATACTCAACGACAACTATGACGTTACATACCTACCGTTACATAGTTACGTTAATCATGTATAGTTTCACCTGAAGATTGTTATTTAAACATGAAAGTACTAGTGAATTAAAACTATTCATACCGGAAATGTTGGATTTTTTAGTAATCTATATATATATATATATACACATGTAATATACTGCAGCTGTGCTATTTGAGCAGTCAAATTGCATTGACCATATATTCATATGTGATATATACAGTCACTGACCGTATATCACCTTGTTTATGACGTTGACAATGTGTTTCCGTAGAGTTTTATTTATGACGTCAATAAAACATACAGGTTCGCAGCAATTTTATGTTGTCCGCTCACAATTAAAGAATGACAGTTTTTACCCTAAATACTTCATTTTGAACAGTTATAAGAGTTGCAGTATATAAAGAATAACCATACATTGTCTCGAAATATCAATCTGTTATTTGTACTTGGCTCGAAACAGGTAGAAATGCTCGGCACAGCCTCGCTTTCTACCTGTTCAAATAACATTGATATTTCGAGACAATGTATGGTTATTCTATATATAGTAGTCATGTTGAATTAATGCCTCAGTGGTCTCCTTGTTAAGCTTGCAGTCACATTGAGTCCCTTGGAAAGATTAAATATAAGACTTCAAAATTGTTACATTGTATTTGCTATTTTTCCACTAAGATGTAAATTAATGGTAAGCATTTTTTATTGATCATATTTATATTTATACATATATAAGTAAATTGTTGTACTCAAGAAGAGAGTAACAGTCAGGATTCTACTTTGTCAAAAATATCTCCCTATGACGCCAGTTCATTTTCACAATCGTAGAAATGGAAGCCATTGTAGGGATGACCCGCTGCCAATTTTGCTCTTTAAAACCGATAAATTTATCCACATAGCACCATTACGATCCTTATATGTCAGTTGTATTTTAAAAGACAAATGTATCTACTAGCTAATGAGCATCAGTTAATGATCTTGTCTGCATTGATTCAACTTAAAACTATTGTCTGATCGGTTGTCAGGTGGAATTTTTTTAAAATACTTAAACATTTTAAAAAAAAAGGGCAGACTATAAATTTTCAGCGGTCGAAGATTATAAACCCTAGTTATCACACACAAAAAATTATATTTTTTCGAAGATATACATTTTCATCATCCAACTTAAAAGACTGTCATCAAGCACTTTCAGTAAAAAAAAATAGCTATTCGAACACACCTGCTCTTATGTTTTAAAGTCAACCTGTAGCTATGATATATAAAAATGATAGAATCTGAAGGGAGATGATATATCAAATACTCTTGCTTTGTACGTTTTAAAGACAAAATATACACCTCAAACACGCCCTAACATAAAAAGGTGCACTCGATTTTCTCTTTTCAATACAATTGTTACACATTTTTTGGAATTATTTCTTGAGTCACATAATGGAAGGGCAGACGCGAAAATTACTGAACTAATAGATTGATATGTTCTCTGTCCGTGGTAATTTTTGTTTTAAAATTGGAGCGTATGCATTTTCTACATCCAACTTGATAGATACCCATGTCGTCAATTTGATATCTAATTGTTCTGCATTACTTAAATACTATGTAATAGATAAATTGAAAAATTATGCAAATGGTGTTTTTTAAATAAAACACTTAGTAATTGAGAAGAAAATTGTTGTTTTATTTGTTTCGATTAACTTTTAAAATTGTTGTTACTATAGTAAACATTACAGTAAGCATTTATCTCCTTCCCTAACAAAGAGCTTCGATTCTTTTGTTCTATTTCAACTGGGTTTCCACCTGGTAATTGTATGTAATGGTTAATAACTGACCAAAGAGCTAATAAAGCTCTCCTCATCACTTGGCGCCCATGAATGTTCTTTAACTTATAAAAAATCGTCTCATCTGAAATTGCTGGACCAAAGCTAACGAAACTTGGCCATAATCATCATTGGGGTATTTAGTTTTAAAATTGTGATCACCTTGCCTTCGAGCCAATTTGACAGACAGTGCTAAAAATATAACATAGCAGTAAAATGCAAGTTGGTCTATAATTTTAAATTGCTTATAACAGGGAACATTTGACTGACCAGAAATGTGGAGGTTTACCTATTGTTCATAACAAACTGTCAGATGACTTCTGATAGGAGTTATCAGCCATAAATTTTACCATTTTCTTTTTCATTTTTGCCAATTATCTTCAAAATCATAATAGATAGTTAGACACTTTTATGAAAATAGCCAAAAATGATCAGCAAGACAATAACATGAATAAGTCAACATGACTGAAATAGTCAACAAACGCCTTAACAGCCTATTGTCTTTTCACGAAGATTTTCTCCAATGTTTCTAGTTTTTATACGACTGCAATTTTTTTGTTGTTGGGTATAATGCTATGTCTTTGTCGTCGTTGTCTGTGTCGTTGTCATCCAAAACACATTTGGAGTCAAAACAATAACTAAAGTTAAAGTATAAGGATCTCTATGAAATTTTGCAAGACAGTTTAATATCACAAAAGGAAGTTTGGGATTGATTTTGGAAGTCATGGTACCAACAGTTTAGGAATTAGGGGCACAAAAGGGGCTAAAAACAACCATTTTTTTAGTTTCTGGACAATAAATTGTGTGTAAGTGTATGTATCTCTCTAAAATTGTACTGAAAGATTACATACCACAAAGGGAAGTCTGGGATTGATTTTGAGTGTTATGGTACCAACATCTTAGAAATAAAGGGGCCAAAATGGGCCAAAAACAAGCACTTTTGTAGTTTCTGGACAATAACTTGTGTATAAGTGTATGGATCTCTATAAAATTGTACCACAAGGTTCCATACCACATAGGGAAAGCTGGGATTGAGTTTTGGGGAATTTGCCACAAACATGCAGGGATAAGGGGCAAAAAACAATCATTTTTCTAGTTTCCAGACAATAACTTGTGTGTAAGTGTATGTATCTCTCTTAAATTGTACTGCAAGACTACATACCAAAAAGGGAAGGCTGGCATTTATTTTGAGTGTTATGGTACCAACAATTTATGCTTCAGACCTTGTATGCAAGATGTCTTATGTTACAAAGTTTCTATTTGTCATATGACCATTTTTCATCTTTTTATTATTTTTTCTTCTTTTACATTACAGTACCGGTATATAAACTGGTCATATTTAATACCTCATTTTCATGTGTCAGCTTGAAAAATTTGTTTATTTTTTTGTCATGTGAAATACTTAGGTATTATGAGTAATTGTGGATTCAGTATAAATATGGGGAAAATCAATATTTTTCACTCAAGCATGAACAGACTTTAATTGCTGAAAAATGGGGTAAAACAGTACATTAAATGCTATTACTTAGACAACAATAATATGTTCTCTTGTACCCATTAATGTAAAAAGCTGCAAACAGGCATTGTTTCTGAGTAAATTTGGATAGATATTTTTTATGAAACAGTGTATTTTGGACAGGTTAATCATTATTTTATGCATTGTTCCTGAGTGAATTTGGATAGATATTTTTTTTATGAAATAGTGTAGTTTGTACATGTTATTTATTATTTTATGCATTGTTCCTGAGTAAATTTGGATAGATATTTTTTTTATGAAACAGTGTATTTTGTACATGTTATTCATCATTTTACAGAGTGAGGTAGATTTTAGAGCTCAATATTTATGGGAGGAGTGTGCCTATCAGTTAGAAGAGAATTCTCACTGGAACCCAACTTGTGTAGAAAGCAGAGTAAGTATGTTAAACTATATGCTGTTAATATTTCTGGTAGGTTAACAGTTGCATTGAATTTGAAACTTTTTTCACTGTCTTTTTTTTATATAAATAAGGCCATTAGTTTTCTCGTTTGAATTGTTTTACATTGTCTTATCAGGGCCTTTTATAGCTGACTATGATTTGCTCATTGTTGAAGGCCGTACAGTGACCTATAGTTGTTAATGCCTGTGTCATTTTGGTCTCTTGTGGACAGTTGTCTCATTGGCAATCATACCACATCTTCTTTTTTATATCAACTCAACTGATTATATTTTATTACGGAAATTGCTGTTACAAGCATTCCATTAATGTATTCTCTCGTTTTATTACCATGTGAAATATTTGTCAACATCAAGCTGTATGGTACTGTGGATTAATTTATTTTAGTGGGTACCAATTTTCATGGATTGAGGAACATTTTCATTTTTGTGGATATTTGATTACATGGCTTTGCCAAAGTCTGCATACATTTCTATATAACTTTTATATTATTCGTTGGACATTGAAATTTGTTAGTTTTAACATATTTTATTGTTCAAAATGACAAATGGATTAGACACAAGTTTTACAACTTAGTAATGTCTTCTCTGAAATTTGTTCCCAGGTTACCACGACAGGGGCGGATCCAGCCATTTTAAAAAGGGCAGGTTCCCAACCCAGGACAAAGAGCGGTTCCAACTATATGTCCCCATTCAAATGCATTGATCGTCTGAAAAAAAGTGGGGGTTCCAACCCCTGGAACCCTGCTCTGGATCCGCCACTGCATGAAATTCCTGAAAAATTGGTTTCTAACAAATAATAATGAATCCACAGTATTTTATCTTTACATTATTGTGTTTCTCAGGTCATCATACAAGTTTTAGATTTATTTAAGTGTTAGTTCATTTTTCCAGCTCTTTTTGAAATAGCCGGATTTAAGGGCTATTCCAGAAAAAAATGTATGGGGGTGTTGGAAGGCAGTTTTTGTCAGCACCTGCCACCCAGACAATTGTATTTGAGAATTATAGTGCATTATAGTGTGAAAAGTTGCTCTGATACCAATCACTCATGTATTATTAATATAATGTGCCTTCCAACCCCCCCCCCCCCCCCCCCCCCCCCAAACATTGTTTTCTGGAAAAGCCCTAACATAATTACTCATATAAATATATATATATCTCTCAAGTAATTTTTTATACGACCGCAAAATTTGAAAAATTTTTCGTCGTATATTGCTATCACGTTGGCGTCGTCGTCGTCGTCGTCGTCGTCGTCGTCGTCGTCGTCGTCGTCGTCCAAATACTTTTAGTTTTCGCACTCTAACTTTAGTAAAAGTGAATAGAAATCAATGAAATTTTAACCACAAAAGGAAGGTTGGGATTGATTTTAGAAGTTTTGGTCCCAACATTTTAGGAAATAGGGGCCAAAAAGGGCCCAAATAAGCATTTTCTTGGTTTTCGCACTATAACTTTAGTTTAAGTGAATAGAAATCTATGAAATTTTAACACAAGGTTTATGACCACAAAAGAGAGGTTGGGATTGATTTTGGGAGTTTTGGTTCCAACAGTTTAGGAATTAAGGGCCAAAAAAGGGCCCAAATAAGCATTATTCTTGGTTTTCGCACAATAACTTTAGTATAAGTAAATAGAAATCAATGAAATTTTAACACAAGGTTTATGACCACAAAAGGAAGGTTGGGATTGATTTTTGGAGTTGAGGTCACAACAGTTTATGAATTAAGGGCCAAAAAGGGGCCCAAATAAGCATTATTTTTGGTTTTTGCACCATAACTTTAGTATAAGTAAATAGAAATCTATGAAATTTAAACACAAGGTTTATGACCATAAAAGGAAGGTTGGGTTTGATTTTGGGAGTTTTGGTCCTAACAGTTTAGGAATAAGGGGCCCAAAGGGTCCAAAATTGAACTTTGTGTGATTTCATCAAAAATTGAATAATTGGGGTTCTTTGATATGCCGAATCTAACTATGTATGTAGATTCTTAATATTTGGTCCCGTTTTCAAATTGGTCTACATTAAGGTCCAAAGGGTCCAAAATTAAACTTAGTTTGATTTTAACAAAAATTGAATCCTTGGGGTTCTTTGATATGCTGAATTTAAAAATGTACTTAGATTTTTAATTATTGGCCTAGTTTTCAAGTTGGTCCAAATGGGGGTCCAAAATTAAACTTTGTTTGATTTCATCAAAAATTGAATAAATGGGTTCTTTGATATGCCAAATCTAACTGTGTATGTAGATTCTTAATTTTTGGTCCAGTTTTCAAATTGGTCTATATTAAGGTCCAAAGGGTCCAAAATTAAACTAAGTTTGATTTTAACAAAAATTAAATTCTTGGGCTTATTTGATATGCTTTATCTAAATATGTACTTTGATTTTTGATTATGGGCCCAGTTTTCAAGTTGGTCCAAATCAGGATTCAATATCAAGTATTGTGCAATAGCAAGAAATTTTCAATTGCACAGTATTGCACAATAGCAAGAAATATCTAATTGCACAATATTGTGCAATAGCAATTAAATTTCAATTGGAGTTATCTTTCTTTGTATAGAATAGTAGTTGATAATATATTTTGGAAATTTGCCAGACATGACTATGATGTCATTTTCTATTTTTTATTTGCCAATAACTTTATGTAAATAACTTCATTGGAAATTTGCCAATATAAAATGTTGCTGATGAAGCTTTTTTTCCTTATCTTATCTAAAATGTTTTTAGATAATGTATGTTGGACATTTGTCAGACATGACTATGATGTCATTTTCTATTTTTATTTGCCAATAACTTTATGTAAATAACTTCATTGGAAATTTGCCAATATAAAATGTTGCTGATGAAGTTTTTTTTATTGTTTTATACAATAAACAATGTATATTCACTTTTACTACCAACCAATCTTTACCATTCAGTGATAACAAGCACTTTATTTTACATTTTAATATTTTATGATGTATTTAAAAGAGTAGTTATTGTTGCAAACTCCATTAGAAATTTGAATTGATATCAGTTTTGGAAAAAGGGAAACGGGGATGTGAAAAAAAGGGGGGGGGGGGTAAATTTTTCTCATTTCAGATTTCATAAATAAAAAGAAAATTTCTTCAAACATTTTTTTGAGAGGATTAATATTCAACAGCATAGTGAATTGCTCAAAGGCAAAAAAAAACTTTTAAGTTCATTAGACCACATTCATTCTGTGTCAGAAACCTATGCTGTGTCAACTATTTAATTTTAGATTTAAAAAGTTTGAAGAAGAAATCTTTAATTGATTTGTAAAATCTTGACATTTGTTTTGTGTAAAAAAAAAACCATGTAATGTCAAAAATTTGATCACAATCCAAATTCAGAGCTGTATCACGCTTGAATGTTTTGTCCATACTTGCCCCAACTGTTCAGGGTTCGACCTCTGCGGTCGTATAAAGCTGCGCCCTGCGGAGCACCTGGTTAAATAATATTTTCTCTTTGTCATAAGACAATTATATTCATTAAATTGTCATCTTTGTATGATTGAAACTTGAAAGTACCAGCTATAGTACAAAACTTTGTGTAAATGATACCTAATTATTGTCACCATTAACAATTCTGATTTAAGACTCCAACAGATATAATAGATATGGTGAAATTTCAGAAAACCGTAGGGTCAGCTAATTAATACCTGTATTAAACTATAACTGTTGGACAAATATATCAATAAAAAAATCTTAACTACTGTAAGACTGTTAAAGTGGAGTATCAGATAGTAGTTAAAAAGTCCTAAACCCAACATAACCTCTCTGAGAGACATGATGTCACATCCTGGAGTGGATATGTACATTTGTACCTGGCTATATTTGTTAATAAACAATAGAAAATTATAATCTCAACAAAAAACTGACAAAGGTATATTGAAAAATTGAAGGAAAATCATCCAAAGTACAAAACAAGTAACAATTTCAGGTTAAATAATTATTTACTACCTCTTTTGTGGATGGATATCTGCTTCTGACATGAAAGATCTTTTTACCAAACATTTAAAATGGAGAAAGCTGAAATGTAAAATATATGTCTTGTTATATATGTAGCCTTCTGGGAACAAAATAATTTTCATTCAAATGTACTGCATAGTCAGCTACACTGTTTTGTTGTTGGATGTTGATGGTATTAGAGATGATTTTTTAACATTATAAAATATTTATCATTGATATGATAGCTTTTGCATATGTGTAATGAGCGGAAGTACACAAGCCATAATTTCCCACCCAGGCTGATAACCCATATCAGGTGCATCTCATGCACAAAACCCATGATAGTGCCTCTCGTGCAAATTACTTCCGGTATTTCCAGTATCAGTTGTTTACTTTTCCATTGTGACGTCAGATTTTTTTATGACGACGTCAAAATTTACGGGAACTTTTGTGGGGATAGTTTAGTACTTGCTTAAACAAATGTCATTGACAATTATGAATCATTTTATAGTACAACAAACATGGAGTAATAATGATCATAAAACTCTTCCAAATTTTCAATGTTTCAAAATGCCTCTATGACCTCTATAGGAAATAATAACATAAGTAAATATTGAGGTAGTGATGTAATGGTTGGGCAATTATAGTGTATTTGTTGGATTCATAATTTAACTTCTTTTTTTTTAAAGTTTTTGACTGTTTTAGTTATTTCATTTGTTAATTTGCCATACATAAAACAATTGTCGGAAATATATGATAAAGAGATTAATACATGGCCTTTTCCATATCGGCTCGGGTATCATCCCTCGACCCATATCAGCACCTCGACTACTTCTCGGTCTGATATGGGGGTCTTGGGATGATACCTGGGCCGATATGGAAAAAGCCATGTATTAATCTCTATATAAACACCTAGCTTATTAAGGTCAACTGGTGCTGTGATTTCATTATTTTATTTATTTTTTAATTCAGGTATTACAAGCCATCAATGAAAATACAGACATAGCCTATACCATTGCAGCTGAAGCTGCTGGAGGTATTGTGGCAGCACGAGACTTTGTTAATCTACGAAGATGGGGAGAGAGAAATGGACAATATCTATCTTTAGTTACACACACCACTTTCTCAGGGATGCCTCATCAGAAAAAATATGTCAGGTATAACAGTAATTTGTATAATATAATTCAGAAATTTTTGCTTTGTTTTAATACCGAGATCCCTGAAAGTTCATAACTGAAAGATTGCACTTATGTTGAAGTTGTGCACCTGCTAATATGGAATGTTTTGAAGAATTTTTATCTTATTTTTCCATACTTGGGACCTTAGTAATTTTTCAGCAACTTTATGAAATAACTGTTTTGTGTAATCAAATCCTCCTACCAATTTTCAACGCCTGAAACTCAGCTGTTCTTCATCCTTTGAGATGTTTTTAAATTCAATTCAAATCTTTATTGCCATAAAACTACATATTTATAGTACCTGACACAACATTACAAAATGAAAATAAAATTATCAACAAGATTAATATACACCATAAAAGTAAATATTTTAAGAGTCCCCTGTCCTCAGTTCAATAGACTGTTTTAAAAAGGTTCCTAGCTTATTTACCTGAATGTGTGAAATTGGGTTGAGTATATATGTTATTTTATCTATGTCATTTAAATTTATAAAGTGGATATTCTCATTTATCAAAAAATCAAAATAAAATTTTCTATTATTATGGTTTCTATTACAATATAAAAAGAAATGAATTTCATCTTCAATTTGTATATAGTTTTTACATAATCTTTCTTATCTTGGTATTTTAAGGTATCTTCCCTTTTCTATTAATAAATTATGGTCACTTAATCTAAATTTTGTTATCAGTTTTCTGAATTCAAGTTTTGAGGAAGTTAAATATTTTTCTTCTGTATTATTTATTTTTACATGTTTATAAATAGTGAGTTTGCTGTTATCCTTTATATCTGATAGTTAATCATTTACTAGTTTTTCATAAAAATGCTTCAATTTTAATTTTATTTGTTCTCTTATATTTTTAGTTATCATTTGTGAGGAATATATTTTTAAAGTGTCCAAATCCATACCAGTTTCTTCCGAGTCTAAGTTTTGAAACAAAATAAAGGATTCTTTTAAGAGAGGATTAATTTCATCAGAATATAATCTAATAAGATACAATATAGATTGAAATTTAATATATAGTTCCAGAGGAAGTCTCCCCAGATCAGCTCTTGCACCTAAATTTGATGAAGTTTTGCTTATACCAAGTGTTTATTTTCAAAACTGTAGACTGGTGTAACTTTTCATTAGGTGTTTTATCAATGAAATAAAAGGAGTCCAATTGTTTTCCCAAGTCATTTGCTCTTTTTTTGGCTCTAAAATATGTTATATAGGAGTCTAAAAATGTAACTTCTGAATTATATAAAGCTATAGGTCTAACTAATGAATCAAAGAGATTATTTGCAACTTTAACTGGTATATTATTCAATAGACCAGTATGTGACTTCATCGCAAAGAGAACATTTTTAGCTTTTTTTGTTAGATCTATAGTTCTGTGTGAAAGATTTCCATTATTTTTAATCAACATTCCTAAAAAAATTTACTCATTTGTGTCTGATATTGGAATATCTTTGTATGTTGCAAATGAGTTAGCTGTTTTTCAACAGTTTTGCTTTAAAAAAAAACTCAGGGGTTTAGAATACTATCTATAGATGACACAGGTATGATTATTTTTAGCTCACCTGGCCCGAAGGGCCAAGTGAGCTTTTCTCATCACTTGGCATCCGGCATCCGGCGTCCGTCGTCCGGCGTCGTCCGTCGTCCGTCGTCCGTCGTCGTTAACTTTTACAAAAATCTTCTCCTCTGAAACTACTGGGCCAAATTTAACCAAACTTGGCCACAATCATCATTGGGGTATCTAGTTTAAAAAATGTGTTCGGTTACCCGGCCAACCAACCAAGATGGCCGCCATGGCTAAAAATAGAACATAGGGGTAAAATGCAGTTTTTGGCTTATAACTCTGAAACCGAAGCATTTAGAGCAAATCTGACATGGGGTTAAATTGTTTATTAAGTCAAGATCTATCTGCCCTGAAATTTTCAGACGAATCGGACAACCGGTTGTTGGGTTGCTGCCCCTGAATTGGCAATTTTAAGGAAATTTTGCCGTTATATGGTTATTATCTTGAATATTATTATAGATAGAGATAAACTGTAAACAGCAATAATGTTCAGCAAAGTAAGATCTACAAATAAGTTAACATGACCGAAATGGTCAGTTGACCCATATAGGAGTTATTGCCCTTTATAGTCAATTTTTAACCATTTTTCGTAAATCTTAGTAATCTTTTACAAAAATCTTCTCCTCTGAAACTACTAGGCCAAATTTATCCAAACTTGGCCACAATTATCTTTGGGGTATCTAGTTTAAAAAATGTGTCCGGTGACCCGGCCAACCAACCAAGATGGCCGCCAGGGCTAAAAATAGAACATAGGGGTAAAATGCAGTTTTTGGCTTATAACTTAAAAACCAAAGCATTTAGAGCAAATCTGACAATTGGTAAAATTGTTTATCAGGTCAACATCTATTTACCCTGAAATTTTCAGATGAATCTGACAACCTGTTGTTGGGTTGCTGCCCCTGAATTGGTAATTTTAAGGAAATTTTACTGTTTTTGGTTATTATCTTGAAAATTATTATAGATAGAAATAAACTGTAAACAGCAATAATGTTCAGCAAAGTAAGATTTACAAATAAGTCAACATGACCGAAATGGTCAGTTGACCAATATAGGAGTTATTGCCCTTTATAGTCAATTTTTAACCATTTTTCGTAAATCTTAGTAATCTTTTACAAAAATCTTCTCCTCTGAAACTACTGGGCCAAATTAATCCAAACTTATCCACAATCATCTTTTGGGTATCTAGTTTAAAAAATGTGTCCGATGACCTGGCCATCCAACCAAGATGGCCGCCATGGTTAAAAATAGAACATAGGGGTAAAATGCAGTTTTTGGCTTATAACTCAAAAACCAAAGCCTTTAGAGCAAATCTGACACGGTGGTCAAATTGTTTATCAGGTCAAGATCTATCTGCCCTGAAATTTTCAGATAAATCGGACAACCCGTTGTTGGGTTCCTGCCCCTGAATTGGTAATTTTAAGGAAATTTTACTGTTTTTGGTTATTATCTTGAAAATTATTATAGATAGAAATAAACTGTAAACAGCAATAATGTTCAGCAAAGTAAGATTTACAAATAAGTCAACATGACCGAAATGGTCAGTTGACCCATATAGGAGTTATTGCCCTTTATAGTCAATTTTTAACCATTTTTCGTAAATCTTAGTAATCTTTTACAAAAATCTTCTCCTCTGAAACTGATGGGCCAAATTAATCCAAACTTATCCACAATCATCTTTGGGGTATCTAGTTTAAAAAATGTGTCCGATGACCCGGCCATCCAACCAAGATGGCCGCCATGGCTAAAAATAGAACATAGGGGTAAAATGCAGTTTTTGGCTTATAACTCAAAAACCAAAGCGTTTAGAGCAAATCTGACATGGAGTTAAATTGTTTATCAGGTCAAGATCTATCTGCCCCGAAATTTTCAAATGAATCGGACAACCCGTTGTTGGGTTGCTGCCCCTGAATTGGTAATTTTAAGGAAATTTTGCTGTTTTTGGTTATTGTCTTGAATATTATTATAGATAGAGATAAACTGTAAACAGCAATAATGTTCAGCAAAGTAAGATTTACAAATAAGTCAACATGACCGAAATGGTCAATTGACCCCCTAAGGAGTTATTGTCCTTTATAGTCAATTTTCAACAATTTTTATAAAATTTGTAAATTTTTACTAAAATTTTCCACTGAAACTACTGGGCCAAGTTCATTATAGATAGAGATAATTGTAAGCTGCAAGGATGTTCATTAAAGTAAGATGTACAAACACATCACCATCACCAAAATACAATTTTGTCATGAATCTATCTGCTTCCTTTGTTTAATAGTCACATAGACCAAGGTGAGCGACACAGGCTCTTTAGAGCCTCTAGTTGTAACTTGTATCAAAATCTTTTCTAAAACTACTTGGCCAAATTCTACCAAACTTGGCCACTATCATCCTTGGGATATCTAGTTTTTAAAATGTGTGGCGTGACCCGGCCAACCAACTAAGATGGCCGCCATGGCTAAAAATAGAACATATAGGGTAAAATGCAGTTTTTGGCTTATAACTCAAAAACCAAAGCATTTAGCAAATCTGACAGCTGTAAAAGTGTTTATCAGGTCAAGATCTATCTGTCCTGAAATTTTCAGATGAATCGGACAACCTGTTGTTGGGTTGCTGCCCCTGAATTGGTAATTTTAAGAAAATTTTTCTGTTTTTGGTTATTATCTTGAATATTATTATAGATAGAGATAAACTGTAAACAGCAATAATGTTCAGCAAAGGAAGATTTACAAATAAGTCAGCATGACCAAAATGGTCAGTTGACCCGTGAAGGAGTTATTGCCCTTTATAGTCAATTTTTAACCATTTTTTCGTAAATCTAAGTAATCTTTTACAAAAATCTTCTTCTCTGAAACTACTGGGCCAAATTACACTAAACTTGGCCACAATCATCATTGGGGTAAATTGTTTAAAAAATGTGTGGCGTGACCTGGCCAATCAACCAAAATGGCTGCCACGGCTAATAATAGAACATAGGGGTAAAATGCAGTTTTTGGCTTATAACTCAAAAACCGAAGCATTAAGAGAAAATCTGACAGAGTTTAATTGTTTATCAGGTCAAGATCTATCTGCCCTGATGTTTTCACATGGATCGGAAAACCCGTTGTTAGGTTACTGTCCTGAATTGGTAATTTTAAGGAAATTTTGCCGTTTTTAGCTCACCTGACCTGAAAGGTCAAGTGAGCTTTTCTCATCACTTGGCGTCCGTCGTCCTGCGTCCGTCGTCCGTCGTCTGTCGTCCGTCGTCTGTCGTCCGTCGTCCGTAAACTTTTACAAAAATCTTCTCCTCTGAAACTACTGGGCCAAATTCTACCAAACTTGGCCACTATCATCCTTGGGATATCTAGTTTAAAAAATGTGTGGCGTGACCTGTCAAACCAACCAAGATGGCCGCCATGGCTAAAAATAGAACATAGGGGTAAAATGCAGTTTTTGGCTTATAACTCAAAAACCAAAGCATTTAGAGCAAATCTGACATGGAGTAAAATTGTTTATCAGGTGAAGATCTATCTGCCCTGAAATTTTCAGACGAATCGGACAACCTGTTGTTGGGTTGCTGCCCCTGAAATGGTTATTTTAAGGAAATTTTGCAGTTTTTGGTTATTATCTTGAATACTATTATAGATAGAGATAAACTGTAAACAGCAATAATGTTCAGCAGAGTAAGACCTACAAATAAGTCAACATGACCAAAATTGCCAGTCGATCCCTTAAGGAGTTATTGCCCTTTATAGTCAATTTTTAACAACTTTTCATCATTTTTTGTAACTTTTCTAAAAATCTTCTTCTCTAAAACTACTTTGCCAAATTTAATCAAACTTGGCAACAATTATCATTGTGGTTTATAGTTTAAAAAATGTGTCCGTTGACCCAGCATACCAAACAAAATGGCTGACATGGCTTAAAATAGAACATAGTGGTAAAATGCAGTTTTTGCTTTATATCTTTGAAACCAAGACATTTAGGGCAAATCTTTCAAGATTTTAATGTCCATCAGAATAAGATATATCCCCTCACAAATTTTCAGTTGAATCGGACAACCTGTTGTTGGGTTGCTGCCCTTAAATTGGTTATTTTAAGAAAATTTTGCAGTTTTTGGTTATTATCTTGAATACTATTATAGATAGAGATAAACTGTAAACAGCAATAATGTTCAGCAAAGTAAGATCTACAAATAAGTCAGCATGATCAAAATTGTTAGAGGATCCCCTAAGGAGTTATTGCCCTTTAGAGTCAATATTAAACAACTTTTCCTCATTTTTGTAACTTGTATAAAAATCTTTTCTAAAACTACTTGGCCAAATTTAACCAAACTTGGTCACAATCATAATACTAGGGTATCTATTTTTAAAAAGACTGTCTAATGACCCCGCCTACCAACAAAGATGGCCGACATCAGTAAACACATTAACAGGTGAGCGACACAGGCTCTTGAGAGCCTCTAGTTGGTTATTATCTTGAATATTGTTATAGATAGAGATAAACTGTAAACAGCAATAATGTTCATCAAAGTAAGATTTACAAAGAAGTCAACATGACCGAAATGGTCAGTTGACCCCTGTAGGAGTTATTGCCCTTTATAGTCAATTTTTTTACCATTTTTCGTAAATCTTAGTTATCTTTTACAAAAATCTTCTCCTCTGAAACTACTGGGCCAAATTAATTCAAACTTAACCACAATCATCTTTGAGGTACCTTGTTTGAAAAATGTGTCCGATGACCTGGCCATCCAACCAAGATGGCCACCACGGCTAGAAATAGAACAGGGGTAAAATGTAGTTTTTTGCTTATAACTCTGAAACCAAATCATTTAGAGGAAATCTGACAAGGAGTTAAATTGTTAATCAAGTCAATATATATCTGCCCTGAAATATTCAAATGAATTGGATAACCGGTTGTTGGGTTGCTGCCCTCCAATTGGTAATTTTTAGCTCACCTGGCCCAAAGGGCCAAGTGAGCTTTTCTCAGCACTTGGCGTCCGGCGTCCGTCGTCCGTCGTCTGTCGTCCGTCGTCTGTCGTCCGTCATCTGTCGTCCGTCGTCGTCTGGCGTCGTTAACTTTTACAAAAATCTTCTCCTCTGAAACTACTGGGCCAAATTTAACCAAACTTGGCCACAATCATCATTGGGGTATCTAGTTTAAAAAATGTGTCTGGTGACCCGGTCAACCAACCAAGATGGCCGCCATGGCTAAAAATAGAACATAGGGGTAAAATGCAGTTTTTGGCTTATAACTCAAAAACCAAAGCATTTAGAGCAAATCTGACGTGGGGTAAAATTGTTCATCAGGTCAAGATCTATCTGCCCTGAAATTTTCAGATGAATCGGACAACCCGTTGTTGGGTTGCTGCCCCTGAATTGGTAATTTTAAGGAAATTTTACTGTTTTTGGTTATTATCTTGAATATTATTATAGATAGAGATAAACTGTAAACAGCAATAATGTTCAGCAAAGTAAGATTTACAAATAAGTCAACCTGACCCAAATGGTCAGTTGACCCCTTTAGGAGTTATTGCCCTTTATAGTCAATTTTTAACCATTTTTCGTAAATCTTAGTTATCTTTTAGAAAAATCTTCTCCTCTGAAACTACTGGGCCAAATTAAACCAAACTTGGCCACAATCATCATTGGGGTATCTAGTTTAAAAAATGTGTCCGGTGACCCGGCCAACCAACCAAGATGGCCACCACGGCTAAAAATAGAACATAGGGGTAAAATGCAGTTTTTGGCTTATAACTCAAAAACTAAAGCATTTAGAGCAAATCTGACATGGGGGTAAAATTGTTTATAGGGTCAAGATCTATCTGCCCTGAAATTTTCAGATGAATCGGACAACCTGATGTTGGGTTGCTGCCCCTGAATTGGTAATTTTAAGGAAATTTTGCTGTTCTTGGTTATTATCTTGAACATTATTATAGATAGAGATAAACTGTAAACAGCAATAATGTTAAGCAAAGTAAGATTAACAAATAAGTCTACATGACTGAAATGGTCAGTTGACCCCTTTAGGAGTTATTGCCCTTTATAGTCAATTTTTAACCATTTTTCGTAAATCTTAGTAATCTTTTACAAAAATCTTCTCCTCTGAAACTACTTGGCCAAATTAATCCAAACTTGGCCACAATCATCTTTTTGGTTAGTAGTTTGAAAAATGTGTCCAGTGACCCGGCCATCCAACCAAGATGGCCGCCATGGCTGAAAATAGAACATGGGGTAAAATGCAGTTTTTGGCTTATAACTCAAAACCCAAACCATTTAGAGCAAATCTGACATGGGGTAAAATTGTTTATCAGGTCAACATTTATCTGCTCTGAAATTTTTAGATGAATCGGACAACCCGTTGTTGGGTTGCTGACCCTGAATTGTTGTAGTTTTAAGGAAATTTTGCTGTTTTTGGTCATTATCTTGAATATTATTATTGATAGAGATAAACTGTAAACAACAATAATGTTCAGCAAAGTAAGATTTACAAATAAGTCAACATGACCGAAATGGTCAATTGACCCCCTTAGGAGTTATTGTTCTTTATAGTAAATTTTTAACAATTTTCATAAAATTTGTAAATTTTTACTTACATTTTCCACTGAAACTAATGGGCCAAGTTCATTATAGATAGAGATAATTTTAAGCAGCAAGAATGTTCAGTAAAATAAGATGTACAAACACATCACCATCACCAAAACACAATTTTGTCATGAATCCATCTGCTTCCTTTAATATTCACATAGACCAAGGTGAGCGACACAGGCTCTTTAGAGCCTCTAGTTAAAGAAATTTTGCTGTTTTTGGTTATTATCTTGAATACTATTATAGATAGCGATAAACTGTAAACAGCGATAATGTTCATCAAAGTAAGATCTTCAAATAAGTCCACATGACCTAAATGGTCAATTGACCCCTTAAGGAGTTATTGCCCTTTATAGTCAATTTTTAACAATTTTCATTAATTTGGTAAATTTATGTAAATTTTTACCAAATATTTTTCTCTGTTACTAATGGGCAAAGTTCATTACAGATATAATTGTAAGAAGCAAGAATGTTCAGTAAAGTAAGAACTTCAAACACATCACCATCACCAAAATACAATTTTGTCATGAATCCATTTGTGTCCTTTGTTTAATATGCACATAGACCAAGGTGAGCGACACAGGCTCTTTAGAGCCTCTAGTTTGTTATTATCTTGAATATTATTATAGATAGAGATAAACTGTATACAGCAATAACGTTCAGCAAAATAAGATCTACAAATAAGTTTACATGACCAAAATAGTCAATTGACCCCTTAAGGAGTTATTGCCCTTTATAGTTAATTTTTAACATTTTTCATAAATTTTTGTAAATTTTTAGAAAATATTTTCCACTGTAATTACTGGGCCAAGTTCATTATAGATAGAGATAATTGTAGCAACAAGAATGTTCAGTAAAGTAAGATCTACAAACACATCACTATCACCAAAACACAATTATGTCATGAATTTATCCGTGTCCATTGTTAAATATGCACAAGACCAAGGTGAGCGACACAGGCTCTTTAGAGCCTCTAGTTTTAGAGATGCATTGAAGGACCTGTTGTGCTAGCTTAAAATCAGACTCAGATTATAAAATGACAACAGGTGTAATTATTCTTGGAGTGAACCAGGGTGATTATTTTTCAAATGGTTATTGTCCCCCACTAACTTATTGCAAGGGATTGTTCAATCTCTAAGTATTTGTCCATCTAGTCTTGTTAATGCTCTTTGCCAGATTTTTATGAAACTTTGTCATAGGTTTATATCAGCAATGTCTTAGACGAGTTTGAAAATCAGTGCCTATCAATTATTTTTGAAAGAGTTATGCCCCTTGGGAAACATTGATAACATGAAAATTGCATCATTAGTGATCTCATGTGAACAATTCTTGCCAGATTTTTATGAAACATATATTTAAAGTTTAACCCCGCCGCATTTTTGTGCCTGTCCCAAGTCGGGAGCCTCTGGCCTTTGTTTGTCTTGTATGATTTTTATATGACTGCAAAAAATATTTTGTGATCCTATAATGGTATGATGTCGTCGTCGTCTGTGTTATCAGTCGTCCGAAGACATTGGTTTCCTGACAATAAATTTAGTTTAAGTCAATGGATCTCTATGAAACTAAGAAGGTTCAATACCACAAAAAGAAGGTTGGGATTGATTTGGGGATGATGGTCCCAACGGTTTAGGAATTAGGGACCCAAAACAAGCATTTTTCTAGTTTCAGTAAAAAAACTTGTGTATTAGTATTTCGATTATTCCGTAATTGTATCACAATGTTTAATACAGCAAGAAGAAGGTTGGGATTCACATTAGGGGTTATGGGGCCAGCAGTTTAGGAATTGAGGGCCAAAAAGGGACCAAAAACAATAATTTTTGTAGTTCCTGGACAATAACTTGTAAGTGTATGGATCTCTCTGACATTGTACCACAAGGCTCCATATCATAAAGGAAAGCTGGGATTGAGTTTGGGGGTCACTGCCCAAAACATGTAGAAATTAGGGGCCAAAAAAAGGGCCAGAAAAAGCATTTTTCTAGTTTCCAGACAATAACTTGTGTTTAAGTGTATGGATCTCTCTGAAGTTGTACTACAGGGTTCCATACTACAAAGGAAAGGATGGAAGTGAGTCTTGGGGTAATTGCTCCAAGGGGGGTCTCCAAAAAAATGGGTGGGGGCCTTGATATTTTTTTTTCAAATTTCACAAATTTTTAAAAAGTTTCAAGATAAAATCTTCATTTGCACAGTATTGCACAATTGATTTATAAGATCTTTTACCACTGTAATTTTTTGTCAGAAACCTATTTTATGTCAAAATTTTGATCACATTCAAAATTCAGACAGTATTAAGCATAAATACTGTATCCAAATTTGCCCCATCTGATCAGGGTTCAACCTCTGCGGTTGTATCAGGCTCACTCAGCCAACTATTCTATTAATTTTAGTTTCTTGTGTATGATTTTGAGTTAAGTATGACGTTTATTATCACTGAACTAGTACCATATTTGTTTTGGGGCCAGCTGAAGGACTCCTCCATGTAGGGAGTTTCTTGCTGCATTTAAAACCATTGGTGGCCTTCGGCTGTTGTCTGCTCTATAGTCAGATTGTTGTCTCTTTGACACATTCCCCATTTCCATTCTCAATTTTATCATAGGTTTATATCAGCAAATTCATGGTAGATTTGAAAATCAATGCCTAATTAATATCTTTGAAAACTGTAATGCCCCTTGAAAACAATTATTTTATGGAAAATTGCTCTCATGTAAACAATTTTTGCCAAATTTTTATGAAACTTATATGATCAAAGATTGATATTTGTAATGTCTTGGACAAGTTCTAAAATCAGCACCAATCAATTACTTTTAAAAGAGTTATGCCCCTTAGCAACATTGCTTATATGGAAAATTGCTACATTAGTGCTCTAAAGTGTACTATTCTTGACATATTTTGTGAAACTTTTTCATAGGTTCATATCAGCCAAATCATCAAAGTTTTAAAATCAATGCAGATCAATTACTTGTAAAAGAGTTATGCCCCTTAGCAACATTACTTATATGGAAAATTGCTTCATTAGTGCTCTGAAGTTTACTATTCTTGACATATTTTGTGAAACTTTTTCATAGGTTTATATCAGCCAAATCAATCATCAAAGTTTAAAAATCAATGCAGATCAATTACTTTTAAAAGAGTTATGCCCCTTAGCAACATTACTTATATGGAAAATTGCTTCATAAGTGCTCTAATGTGTACTATTCTTGACATATTTTACATAGGCGGATCCAGGGGGGCCCTGGTCCCCCCTTTCGTGGGAAAAATTTGGTTGATTATATAGGGAATCATTGAAGCATGACTGGAGCGCCCCCCCCCTTAGGTCAGTCAGCAGGCCCCCCCCCCCCCCCCCCCCCCCCCCCCCCTTAGGAAAAGTTCTGGATCCGCCACTGTTTTGTGAAACTTTTTCATAGGTTCATATCAGCCAAATCATCATAGTTTAAAAATCAATGCAGATCAATTACTTTTAAAAGAGTTATGCGGCATAATGCCCCTTGGAAATGTTGATTTTATGGAAAAATTATCACTCTCATGTGTACAATTCTTCCCAATTTTGTAAAAAAAACAATTATATTGTAAGTTAATATCAAAAATGTTTTTGACACTTTCGAAAATAAGTGCTGATCAAATATTTTTAAATAGTTATGACCCTTGGAAAAATTAATTATGACAGAAATCGCATGGCATTTGCTCTGAATATAAACAAGAAGATGTGGTTTAATTGCCAATGAGATAACTCTTCACAAGAGATCAAATGAAGCAGAAATAAACAGCTAAAGGTCATTGTACCACCTTCAACATAGGCAAAGCCCTTACCGCATAGTCAGCTATATAGGCAGCAAAATCCCAAATGTAAAACAATTCAAACCAGAAAACTAACGGCCTAATTAATGTCGAAAATAATGAATGAAAAATAAATGTTACCCAGCTACAAAGACAGTCCCTGAATTACAGGCTCCTGACTTGGGACAGATACATACATATAAAATGTGGCGAGGTTAAACATGTTAGGGCTATTCCAGAAAAAAATGTATGGGGGTGTTGGAAGGCAGTTTTTGTCAGCACCTGCCACCCAGACAATTGTATTTGATAATTATAGTGCATTATAGTGTGAAAAGTTGCTCTGATACCAATCACCCATGTATTATTAATATAATGTGCCTTCCCCCCCCCCCTCCCCCCCCCCCCCCCCCCATTCATTTTTTTCTGGAATAGCCCTTAGCGGGATCCCAAACCTTGATTTCTCTTAGATAATCATAACCAAAAAAAAGTTGGGCTAAAGATTGCATTTCATGCAATCAAAACCCTATGTTACAGACTTCTTATCAAAATCTTTCAAGGTTTATCACTACTTTTGAGATACACACAGTATAGTGCATTGATCATAATATTATAAATATTCTATCTATGAACTTTATCAGAAATTTATCAATGAAATATTTGCTCAGATATTCAAGTCACAGAATGATGTCATACATGTACTTGTCAAGAAAATAATATAACTTTTGTAAGGTGCAGGAATCTAAATATCAAAGATGTCATATTGTTATTAAAGTCATCTAAAAAATAGGAGTTTAATTATTCTTCATTTGTCCAAAAATGTAGTTGAATCAACCAATGCTTTATACAATGCAATATTTAATTTTACTTCCCACTGTTAAATAAAGCAATCTAACAACCTTTCAATGCTTACAAGCACTTTGATTAGTTGGATAGATAAAATATGTGCAACAAAGGGAACATAAGAACTCTGTGCTTTTATTTGATTATTTACAGCAATTTGCAACATTGAATTTTTATTGTTTTATAGACAATGTATATGTTTTTGTCTTTCGTGTGCAACTATTTCCAACAGTTTTTAGGATACTTATTTCAACCTGCCTGTTAGAAAAGTTACTTAATTTTCTTAGTGATATTTTGAGGTTGTTTATTTCAAGTTAAAATTATTGGATAATATTTATTCCTTGGAAAGATTTTTTAAACTGTTAATAATAAGGTTTTTTCCTATTTCCAGAGGTGAAAATGGTCCTGGAGGATTTTTATTTGTACCTATACCAAATGAGCAACATAAATGTCAATTTTTATGGTATCTCAATACAAATCTAAAGGTAAGTGAAGAAAAATATACGATAATGATAAAGGACTGAAAATTCATTTCTATAATGAGGGTGGTACCCAACACCTTGACTTATATTAAGTTGGCTTGTTTAATTTTCATAAAATTTAGACAAAATGTTTACTTTGACCCTTGGACAAAAATATAATAATTTCAAAAAATTTGAACCAACCACTTATTACGTAAAAATTCATTGGTTGTATAGCAGTTTGACAAATACTTATTTTGATCGTTGAGAAGCATTTCCTTAACAATACAATGTGATTAAAACGTTTAGCTGATTTTTACAGAGTTATCTCCCTGTAGTGTTAGGTACCACCTTAAGAAAGGAAGCAAAAAAATAATTTGTTTCTATTAGTAATAGGTAAAATGAATAAAAAAACCAAAAAATTGTTTATGCTATTCCTTTATGTTATTGAACAGTTGTTAAAAAAAGTCCCCCCACAAATGATGAATTGTCAGTGCTTATATATCCTGATATGATCCAGAAAATGATAATGCCCCTGAAAAAGTGAAAACATAAATCAGAAGACACTGAGATGTCAGCAAATGGTTTTCATCAATTGCCAATTGTCTTGACCTTTTATGATCTCTTTATTACACTGAGTGGAGGCTCTGTGTCGATCAGTGTTTTTTAAAGCTTAATACTTTGATCTCATACCAAAGTTCATTAAGAATAACACACAATTTTATAAATTCTGCAATGTGGTCAACGGAAATATTTATTGAGTTAAATATCTTTGAAATGCAATAGTTTTGTATTTCGTCTATTTAATTCATTTTCTAGATTGTGTAGTTTCATATGACAACAAAAAAAAATTTGTGTTCGTATATTGGTATCACGTCGTCTTTGTCTGAAGACACTTAGTTTCCAGACAATAGTTTAAGTGAATGGATCTCTATGAAATTTAAACACAAGGTTTGAAACCACAAAAGGAAGGTTGGGATTGATTTTTGGGGTTATGGTCTTAAAAGTTTAGGAACAAGGGGCCCAAAAGGGGTCAAAATAAGTATTTTTCTAGTTTCCAGACAATAACTTGTGTGTAAGTGTATGGATCTTTCTGAAATTGTATCACAATGTTCCATACCAAGAAAGGAAGATTGAGATTGATTTTTGGGGTTGAGGCACAAACTGTTTGGGAAAAAGGGGCCAAAATCAATACTTTTCTAATACTTTGTATAAATTGCTTATTTTTTTACCAATTTCAATGGGGTTTTATTCTTTGGGTTCTTTAACATTTTAGTTTAACTGTGTATTAAGTTTTTGGAATATGGTCCCGGTTTTTAAATTGGTTCACAAGAGGTCCAAGGGTCCAAAATTAAACTTTTTTTTTTTACAAAAATTGAATTATTGAGGTTCTTAGTCGAATCTTACTGTGTATTTATATTTTTAATTTTCTGTCATGTTTTCAAATAGGCCTACATTAAGGTCTAAAGGGTCCAAAATAAAACTTAATTTGATTTTAACAAAAATTGAATAAATGCAGTTCTTTGATAGGCTAAATCTAACTGTGTATTTAGATTTTTGATATTTGGACCCTGTTATCAAAATTGGTCCACATGAGGTCCAAAGGGTCTAAAATTGAACTTTGTTTGATTTCATAAAAAAATGAATAATTTGTGTTCTTTGATATGCTGAATCTCACTATTTATTTAGATTTTTGATTTTTGGGCCCTGTTATCAAATTGGTCATATTGAGGTCAAAAGGGTCGATTTCATAAAAAAAAAGTCAATTCTTGAGAATTTGATATGCTGAATCAATCCATGTATTTAGATTTTGGATATTGGACCATAATAGGTAAATTTAATTTTTTTAAGTTCATTAGACCACATTCATTCTGTGTCAGAAACCTATGCTGTACGTATCAAATATTTAATCACAATCCAAATTCAGAGATGTATCAAGCTTGAATGTTGTGTCCATTCTGGCCCCAATCATTCAGAGGTAGACCTCTGGGGTCGTATCAAGCTGTGCCCTGCGGTGCATTTTATTAAGACATAAAATTAGTAAGCATTATGTCATGGTGGAAATTATTTAATTAACACCAAATGACTGTTTTCACACTCTTATGTTAAGCTGGCTGTGCACAAATATACTATTGACTGTCAAAGAATTGCCATTGGCAAAATATTCTTTACAGGACAAAATAATAAAATATTATAAAAACAAGACCTCTGATAAGGTTCGTTACAAATAGAATAATACATGACAAAATCTGTATCGCATGCTGTATCACCATGAGAAACCAATATCAGTCCTGAGAACTGATATTGGTCGAGTAGTACTAGTGATACAGCATGCGATACAGATTTTGTCATGTATTATTCTGTTTATCATATATTTTTAAAATAGAATCAGATGCATGTGATATACCTTTTTCATAAATCGTCCATAGATAAAAAAGAATTTCCTGTATTTTTCCAACTGATTTTTTTAGTTCACTGTTCTGTTGTCAACCGTCTGGTGTAAACTATTTCAAACATATTCTCATCTGAAACTACTGAACCAATTCCTACCAAACTTTAGCTGAATGATCCTTAGAGTATCTAGAATAGAGTTTGTGTTTAATTTTCTGTTTAGTCTAAAAACATGGCCTCCATGGCTATGATACAGGATAGGTGATACAGAATGGAAAAAAGAACCTTTATTAGATATACAAAATAGCGGTATTTTGTACTTAATATAAGATAAATATATAGAAGACAAACGCATCAAAATTGCATGGCTAAACTACATTTTTTTTGGTACTGAACCCTTCCTTTTTTGTTAAACCACAGATCAAACATGTAGGACATATATTTAAAGTAATTTTATATGTATAATTATTGGAAATGTATGATTGTTTTGTTATGTGAATTGTTGATTATTACTAGGGATGCCAACAAGAACTTGAGTACTCAAGTATCGCTCAGTACTATACCAAGTATGGAACACCAAAATGATACTTGACTTATCTTTTTCCTGTTATGGTTTGGCTTTCTTCAGCTTAAAAAAAAAAAAAAAATTAAACTCATTTAAAATTCTTCTAAACATAATTATGCTATGAACAAGAGCACCTTTCCAAGGCTTACACTTGTGTTTTTTACGGTTCCCAAATACTGTTTGAGTAATCATTTTTCGATACATGTTTACCAATAACTTGATTTGATTATTGCCAGTTTACATAATTAGTCCATCAAGTGAATGAGCTATTAATTATTATATGAAATTCCTGGAACTATTATCTAGTCCTAGGTAATAATGTTGAGGGTTTGACATTTCCTTTTTGTTAATTTTACCCCAGTATTGCTTGGAAAAACTGAGTTGACATCCCTGATAATTACCCTACTTTTCAGAAAGATGAAGATGAAATAGAATATTACATGTTGTATGCTATTTTTTATACAGGGATGGTTACCACAGCAGGCTATCGATGTTGGACTAACAGGAGTAATGCTTGACTACTTAAAGTATCTTAGAATACACATTGAAGATCTCAAAAATAGGGAAAAATCCTGAGAATATAGAAAAGGAGAGAAAGAATTGTATTTTCATTTTAACAAAATAAGCATTCTGTGATTACAGTGATTTAAAATTAAGATTGATTTGATTACATGTTATTGTATGGCAGAAGAATAAGTCACTTATGATGTATATGAAGTTAAATTTTTTGGTGTGTGTGAAATTTGCGATGATATATATAGATGGATAACCTGTTTTTAAATAATTAGATAATGCTCCATGTAAAAATCTTCAATTTTATTTGTAGATCTTGACTCAAAAAACAACATTTTAACAGAATTTTATCTTATTTTCGTGTGGACAGTGTAAATTATGTCCTTATGTTTAAGTTGTATTAATTAGACAATTTATTAAGAAGTTTCATGGATTGTCTCTGAGGGTCATGGGTTCAACAGCTTGTTTTGTGTCATTTGAAGGCTCCTCAAAATATCATAAAATCCCCATGTTAAAAATGTTTAAAATATTAACTCTATTGATACAATATATATTTTTGAAATACCAGTAGTTAATCTTGATGATAAATTGATGGGGTTAAGGTTTAATAAATGATTTTCTTACTAACTTTATCCGCATGCATTTTTCGTAGGATGTGATTGCCAATTTTTATATGCCTGCAAACGGAACGTATTATGATATACAATTATCCATCGGTCCGTGAGTCCTACCGCCCGTCTTCCACATGTCGGACATTAACCTAAAAATGCATTCACCAAATTGCAAGAAATTTTGGTGAATTGTTTATATCTATTGACAAGAGCTCCCTTTTGATTTTTATAACTTTCAGATTTTACATTTCCAAGTTATGAGATCTTCATTAAAAAAGGGGTGATTTTCCAGTTTTCGGACAATCACTCAAAAAAGCCTAAGGTTCGTGAATTTCTGATATTACATTGAGAAGTCATTGAACTTTATTCTTCAAAAACATCATGGGCCTATCATGGGCTCATGACGCAGCTGTTTATCAATTGAAGAGACAGTTTTCTCATAGAAATCAAAGCTCCTGCAGATGTATTACTGAAACAAATACTTGTTGATAAAAACAAAAACTTTTTTAAATGTGAACCAAGTACTGCAGTTATTGATATTAAGCTTACTATGAATTGGCAATTAACTCACTCTTTAAATTGAAGAAATAGAAAAAACATGAAATTTGAAATGAAAGTATATATTGTTCAAATTGTACAAGTTAACTAAACTAGGTAAACTTTAACAATTATTGTAATTTAAAGTAATAAGCTTTTTGTTACCGTTTTGTTACTCAGTAATAAAACATCTTGCACTTAGTTATCATCTCTGACCAACTGATTATTTATCAGGTTAATATCTAAGGTGAGTTAAAAATATGACATAATTATATAGAGTTGTCAAGTGCTATATTTCCTCTAATTTGCATGGCAATATGTATGAACTTATCATGATAAAATAGTTTACAATGGTTATCTTTTCTTTTGCCTGAATTGATGTTTGGGTTGAATGTCATAGACATCAGAATTCCTCCATCTCCTCATTGTAGCTGAGAACAGTAAGAGGAAACTAACAAGCAGTTTGAATAAATACTATTACAGAGGAAAAGTAACAAGTGCATTATAACAAGATACTTTTTTTTTATTGTTACTTAATAAACAATGACATATATAATCTAATTTGCTGTTTCTTTTCTGATTTGCATTTATTTATTCGCTTTGACATAGTCAAAAAGTGAGACCTAGGCAATGTACTATTCTGTGCTTTAAAAGGTCAGATTATGGGGTGTTAACACTAAACTGGTCCGCCGTTCTATCTATAGCTTCGCACCGAAGGAACGGGTTGGAGCTATTGTCACATTGGCATTAATTGGACGAGTCGTACAAATTCAACGATTCGCTAATAAAATTGGCCAATTAAAGTGATAGGAAATTGACCTCAAATGTTACTACTGCGATGCCGCAAAATAAACAAGTATCTGTTAATTAACCCCATGGTGGTACTCGCAGATAAATGACCAACGAGCGTGTTAACATATTCTTGACAAACTGAGCCGGTATCTTTCATTCACGAAAGAACTCAGTAGGGTTATAAATGTGCTAATTTCTCTTTGATTTGCTATCAGTATAATACATAATCAAACATAGCACATGATGTACTAGTCTCGTCAAATTATTAAATCCCGTGGTCAGAATTCTGACCACGGGATTTAGGCCATACCTGTTGTCAGTGTAGCGATAAGTGAACACAACAGGGGTCCAGTTTAGTGTTAACACATGTTAATTACACCATTATATTTATTGAAGAGACTATAAGCATCTTTAAAACAAAAGAGTACTTTACAAAGTCACTAGAGTTATCTTTCTTTGTACATTAAATTGATCATCAACATTAATTAAAATGTCTTCTTTTGTAATATGAATTAGCCTTTAAGATAGATCATATTTCTCTAGCTGAATGAACATGACAAACAACAACACATTTTCTGAAGTGACCATCATTGGATTAGACTATCCTCAGGTCACGGGGATTATTCTGCCCCATTTCCGAAACAAAGAAATAAAAAATATTTTTGAAGTGATTGTCATTGGATTAGACTGTCCTCAGATCACGGGGATTATTCTGTCCCTTTTCCGAAAACAAAGATTTAAAAATGCAAAAGTAAAATTGTCTTGTTGTTTTTTTCACACAAATTTTTCTGGCATTTGTCCTTTCTGCAGCACATTTAAAAACTCAATTCCAGATGCCCCTCTCTTGGTCATCGAATTTGCAAGCTGAACTTTTCCTGGACACCATTTAACTTCAACACAATTTTTCTGAATCATTGCAGATGCAATGTCAATTTGAAGCCTTTTATCTTCAACCAATTTTGTGGATTTAATTGCCTCAGTGACACTTTTGTTATCGATGAAAGCTGTAATAGGTATATGTTCTCCACATATGTCTTCTATTATTTTCTGAAAATATAATGCGGTTTCCAAACCCTCTTGCAAACTTAACGCTTTAGCTGCTATAGTAGACCGCACTACCCTTTTTATCTTATTGGCTTGCCATGAAATAGGACAACATTTTCCAATTCGATCTTTTGTCCGAGCAATATGAACTCCTGTATTTCCTTTACCATCATTAATTCTCATATGTAGAAAATATAGCCAATGTAAATAAATTAGACATAAATAAAATACAGGATATAAACTATAAACAAGAGAAGAGTTCATTCTCAAAAAATATTAAAAAAGAACTAAAAGATAGCTTTGAAAATATTTTCTTTGAAAAATTAAAATTAACTGATGAAACCAGTAAAATATTCTTGTACAGTAAAATAAAAACAAAATATAAAATAGACAAATACATTTCTAAAAATAGTTTTGAAAATAGAAAATTATTATGTAAAATGCGAGTAAGTGACCATTTCTTGGAAATAGAGAGAGGTAGATATAAAAGAATTCAAAGAGAAAATAGAATATGTAAACATTGTAATATAAATGCGGTTGAAGATGAAACCCACTTTTTCTTAGAATGTAAAATTAATAAATCTTTACGTAATCAGCTTGAAAAAGATAATATATAATATTTTTGAAGTGATTGTCATTGGATTAGACTGTCCTCAGATCACGGGGATTATTCTGTCCCTTTTCCGAAAACAAAGATTTAAAAATGCAAAAGTAAAATTGTCTTGTTGTTTTTTTCACACAAATTTTTCTGGCATTTGTCCTTTCTGCAGCACATTTAAAAACTCAATTCCAGATGCCCCTCTCTTGGTCATCGAATTTGCAAGCTGAACTTTTCCTGGACACCATTTAACTTCAACACAATTTTTCTGAATCATTGCAGATGCAATGTCAATTTGAAGCCTTTTATCTTCAACCAATTTTGTGGATTTAATTGCCTCAGTGACACTTTTGTTATCGATGAAAGCTGTAATAGGTATATGTTCTCCACATATGTCTTCTATTATTTTCTGAAAATATAATGCGGTTTCCAAACCCTCTTGCAAACTTAACGCTTTAGCTGCTATAGTAGACCGCACTACCCTTTTTATCTTATTGGCTTGCCATGAAATAGGACAACATTTTCCAATTCGATCTTTTGTCCGAGCAATATGAACTCCTGTATTTCCTTTACCATCATTAATTCTCATATGTAGAAAATATAGCCAATGTAAATAAATTAGACATAAATAAAATACAGGATATAAACTATAAACAAGAGAAGAGTTCATTCTCAAAAAATATTAAAAAAGAACTAAAAGATAGCTTTGAAAATATTTTCTTTGAAAAATTAAAATTAACTGATGAAACCAGTAAAATATTCTTGTACAGTAAAATAAAAACAAAATATAAAATAGACAAATACATTTCTAAAAATAGTTTTGAAAATAGAAAATTATTATGTAAAATGCGAGTAAGTGACCATTTCTTGGAAATAGAGAGAGGTAGATATAAAAGAATTCAAAGAGAAAATAGAATATGTAAACATTGTAATATAAATGCGGTTGAAGATGAAACCCACTTTTTCTTAGAATGTAAAATTAATAAATCTTTACGTAATCAGCTTGAAAAAGATAATATATGTCCAGAATACTTTAAATTGTCTGAAACAGATAGATTACAATTAATTCTATCTTCATTCGATATTCGATATCATTTGTGGCAAAAACACAGCATCATCTAATATTCCTGTAAAAGACAAGCAAGGGAATTTGTTAACATCCGAAATTGAACAAGAACAAAGATGGACAGAACATTTCAGTGAGCTACTAAATAGACCAACTCCAACAGAACTCCCTATTATTGCAGAAAATAACAACGAACTAGAAATCAGCATAGAACCACCTGAAATGAATGAGATAATATCTGCAATCAAAAGTCTAAAAAATGGAAAATCACCTGGAAACGACAATCTGAATGCTGAACTGTTTAAATTAGACCCAGGTTTATCTGCCATCCTGCTTTATAACATCTTTAAAGACATCTGGAATAAAGCACAGATACCATACATCTGGAATAATGGCACTATAATCAAAATACCAAAAAAGGGAGCACTTAATGATTGTAACAACTGGCGTGGCATTACATTACTTTCCATACCAAGTAAGATCATGGCAAAAATCATAATTAGACGAATTGCAAACTCCATTGATGATCTACTGCGAAAAGAACAAGCAGGTTTTCGTCCGGGAAGAGGTTGCATCGACCAAATATTTACATTAAGAAATATTATAGAGCAATGCACAGAATGGCAACGGCAGCTATACATAAACTTTGTTGACTTCGAGAAAGCATTTGACAGCATCCACAGGGAAAGTCTTTGGAAAATATTACGATCATATGGCATCCCACAACATCTTATTAACCTCATAAAAGCATTCTACAAGAGATTTCAGTGCAGGGTTGGATACAGTGATATATACTTTCAAGTAAAATCAGGAGTAAGACAAGGGTGTGTCATGTCATCGACACTCTTCATTATAGTCATTGACTGGATAATGAGACAAACAACAGCTAATACACCAAGAGGCATAAGATGGGGCACTTTTACCACTTTGGAAGACCTAGATTTTGCTGACGACTTAGCATTAATGTCTCACACACACCAACATATTCAGGATAAGACCTCAGAGGTAGAAAAATATTCAGGACAGGTGGGGCTGAAAATCAACGTAAAGAAAACCGAAGTCATGACACTTAATGCAAACAACCCAGGGTCAGTATTGCTGGATGGAAAAACATTACCACATGTTGATACCTTCACATACCTTGGCAGCACTGTTACTACCAATGGTGGCGCAGAATGTGACATCAAAAGAAGACTATCAAAGGCAAGGTCAGCTCTTTACAACCTGCAGGCTGTATGGAGATCTGGTCAATATACCATCCGTACCAAACTCAAACTTTACAGCAGCTGTGTCTTGCCTGTACTTTTGTATGGTTCAGAATGTTGGAGGATGACAGAACAAGACCAAAACAAGCTGTCCGTATTCCATACTAAAAGTCTAAGAAGGATTCTGCGAATCTTTTGGCCACATAAAATTTCAAACGAGGACCTCTTCATCAGATGCCAACAACAAGATATAGCCACAACAATAATGAGAAGACGCTGGAGGTGGATTGGGCATGTCCTACGGAAAGACCAGGAGGATATCACAAAGACAGCACTCCATTGGACCCCAGAAGGTAAAAGAAAGAGAGGAAGACCCAAAATGACATGGAGAAGAACTGTAGAGGCAGAGGCTAGTAAATACCAACAGACATGGGGCACACTACAGAAAACTGCCAACGACAGACAAAAGTGGAAAATCTTCGTTACTGCCCTACACGCCAATGGCGTACAAGGGCAGTAAGTAAGTAAGTAAGTCATTCGATATTATGCAGCTTACTGTTCCGTTCATTAAAAAGTCATTTGCACTGAGGGGAGTGGACACAACGCCTGCATAAATATTACTGTTTTACCACTTTATATATGATGTTTAATATGTTAATTTTCCATTGTGTATATTGTATTGTATTGTTTGTATATGCCTTCAACCCCCAAGGGTATAAATGAGCATTTCATGAATAAATAAATAAATTAATATTTCCTAAAGCTGCATCACTAAAAACTAAGATTTCCCAGTCTTCTGTCACATTTCCTTTTAATGATAGGAAAAACTGAATGCACGTAGAAGATCGAATACTAATGCACTTTTCAGTTTAGTACTTAAATCAACAAGATCAAAAGCTAAATCTGGTCTTGATCCTTGAACTGCCCAGTTCAATTGCCCTACCATTCTGCGATAATCTGTTTGCTCTTTTTGGGTAAGTTGTTTAAATTTCTGAAATGCACGCTGTGGCTCTATGTGTTGGTGATCTAGTTTTTCCATGTATATTGAATGATCTGGTTGTATACCTTCATTGTTTTGCTTTATCATGAAACCAATGTAACGAAAATCCACTTCTTCAATTTTTCCTGCTATGAACCTTTTCCTTAATTTTTCCATCAGTTTTTCAAATTCTTCATTTCCTGCATGAAGAAAACTATCAACATGACAACAGAAAATACCTTGGACAGATCCCTTAACTGTCAGGATAAACATAGCAGGATCAAGTTTTGATTGTCTACATCCTAAATTTATGAGTTCATATTTTACACTTATATAGAACTGCCTAGCTCCATCCTTTAGTCCGTACAATCCATGATTAAGTTTCCAAATGAATCCTTTTGATGTATCACTTTCAACTGGAGGTTCATCCCGTTCTAACGTGTTTCCTTGTAAAATTGCTTATTTTATGTCGGTAGTTTTTATTGTCCATTTCTTGCTTGCAGCAAATGTAAGGAATATTCTAATAGATCCCAAAGGTAAATCCAGAAAAGCGCTTCGGACGCAATAAATTATTAAACGTGTTGTTTTATATTTTTACATCACTGGGTCGATACCTCTGCTGGTGGACTATCAGTCCCCGAGGGTATCATCAGCTCAGTAGTCAGTGCTTCGGTACTGACATGATTAAACAAACTTTACTAAAATTGTCCGTTTATAAATTTTGAAATTATTATGAAACTAAGGTTTCAACTCCCTCAGGCAAAGTTGGCTTTAGATGAATTTGGCTATTTATTTTAGGTATTTTTGACATATAGCTCTTCAACGATTTTCGGTACTTATACATCTTCGGATTTCAAATGTTTGGCTTTGAGCGTTCCTGATGAAGGTAAATCCAGAAAAGCGCTTCGGACGCAATAAATTATTAAACGTGTTGTTTTATATTTTTACCTATTGTAGGGCTGTCTTTAGGAATGAAAGATTGTTCTCCAAAACCTCGAGCTACTAGTCTAGCTCTAGTGTCTCCATTTTATTTGTAATCACTCATCTAGTAGAAATTGTCTTTTGGCCACAATTTTCAACTTCCTCATAAGTGTTAAATTGCTTCAGCTTTTCTAATTCTAGTTGCTTTGCAATGTCGCTGTCTGTCTGATCCACTTCCTCAGTTGTATGAACTTCAGTGTCATTAATCTGGTCTTTTAAAATATTCCCTTCTAAACTTCCCAAGTCTACACTTTTTTTTCTTAGCTTACATGATCTTTCACATTGTACCATGTCTTGTTCCCTCCTGTTGCTTTTCCAGGTCTTCCTAGCACACTTGCACTTATCCATTCATCTGAACCTGGTAGATTATATCGAATGTTATCATCTTTCTTTGTAAGATTCACGTTATGACTTACGATTGTTGCTTCATTAGATAGATGCTCTTGTGTACTTGTTATAGTTTCTGCAATAATGTCCAGTGATTTCTTTCGTGCAATATTTGGCTCTGTTATCTTTTGTGCAATATTTGGTTCTGTAAGTTTCTTGCCAATAAAAGTGTCAATATTCTTTAACGCTATGTTATCATATCCAGTCTATTCTCCCGAATTATTATTTATTTTGCACAATCTGTTTGGGGGTACTCGGACAAATACTCCGCCATGTCTGACAAAAACAACTTTTTTCCATTTGGAAAACAACTTTTCCCGGTCCAAGCCAACGCTCTGTCCCTTCTCTTTTATAAAACACCATATCACCATTCTCATAAACTTGTTCAGCTGCTCTTACTTTTGAACGCAAAGCTCTGCGGATTCTTTCATCTGCCTCAGTCTGAATGTATGCTTTCCGTGTCTCATGTAAAGTATTTAAATGTTTGGCAAATGCTTCACTACTAGTTGTTCCCTCTAACGCTGGTAGTTCTGCTTGCATCAAGTTTGGCAAATTGGGATTTTTTACCTAACACTAACTGGTGACTGCTGAAACCATTCCACATTTGTAGTGAGTTCCGTGCCATATTTGCCCATGATAAATGTGTTCCTGATTCTACATTTTGTTTTCAGCCTCAAGTTTAATCAGCATAATATCAGTTACAGCATGTAAACGTTCACAAAGTCCATTCTGATATGGGCTCATTCTAGCTGTTGTACATACTTTAACATTTAAAATAGATGCTACCTCCCTCATCTGATCAGAACTAAATTCTCGTCCATTGTCAGACATGAGTGCACCCATTACTCCGAATATTCCAACCCAGTTCTCCATTAATGCCTCTATTACATTAGTAGGTTTCTTTCTATTAATAAAGACAGACACTGTATACCTTGACAACATGTCTATCATATGTAGAATCCAACGGTCCTTACACTGTTTCAAATCTATAGTAACTTTTTCATTAAATTGTTTCGCCACAGGCATTGAGACTACTGGCCTTGGTGGTGTCACAGCATACATTTTGCAAAGTTCACATTTAGATTGAATTTCTGATAGGTTCTCGTCATATTCTTCTTTCCAAATTCCAGCATCTTTCAGCAATGCTACAAGACGTTTCTTTGGTGGATGTGCAAACTGACGATGAAGTTTCAATAAAGCTGATATCTTTTTCTCAACACTTAGTTCATCTAACTTGACAGCATTTACTTCTTCTACTTTCAATGTTTCTGTCTTATCTATGGGTATACAATAATGCCCTGATATTGTTAGGTTTAATGATACTTCCTTTCCCATTATTATTGCTGTGTCATTCTCTAAATCCATTTTGACTCCTGTCTTTTTCATAGCTGACCTTGAAAGCAAGAGAGGAATATCTGAGTCAACCACATCTGTTTTTAACTTTACTTGCTCACCAACCATATAAATAGGTAAGTCGTACTCTCCAACTGATTTTCGTCTTGTCCCTCCTCCAAATTTAAATACTTAATGTCCGCTGTGATTGACAACCTTTTCTCGGTCTTCGTCATTCAATGAAGAAAAGTAACTACTAAGCCAAGTTTTCCCACATACTGTACTACTACATGCACTGTCCAATACTGCGCAATTACGAGCATCATTCCCTAGCCGTTTAATGTCTTGTTTTTGATAACCAGGGAATACACAGCGTGTTCTTCCTCTTCTGTAATATTAACTTTTGACAAATTTTCCCAGCTATCCGGACATTTTGCAACAAGATGCCCGTAAGAACCACAAGATCTACATGTTTTAAAAGGCTTTCCATCAGGTCCTTTAGGGTTAAGATTCTTTGCCCCTCTTTGTGATGACTGAAATCCTTGTCCACGTCCTCCACCTCTACTTTATCGCCCTCCACGCTTATAATTATAGCTGCTACCCCTTTTTACATAACCTGCGCCCACAAAGCTTCCTCATTTTCAGCTAAAAAAAGTTGGTTCAATTTTTATACTCTGACCAATATCTTTCACTTGACCCTCCTCCTCCCTTGAATTTTTTCAATGAACGTTTTGCTTCTTCATAAAGTGTCAATTTATTTTCATAGTTCATTCCCGTCAAGACTAGCACTTTTTCCTCTTTTGTGATATTTGCTTTACGTAACAATTTAAAAGCCAAGATATCTGATGGTAGTTTCATATTTTCTTTTCAATTTTTCTATATTTGCTGTCAAAATTTGCAACATACTCATGAATTGACTGACCTTCGGGTCTTGTAAAATCTTCAAAATCTTAAACTTTTCTAAGCTGTCAGCCAGGTCATCCTTAGCAAGATGCTTATCCAAAATTTCTACCAATGTAGTAAAACCAGTGTCTTTTTTCAGATCTTCAAGATCAATTTGATCAAATACTTTTTCTCTAATTTTACTTTCATCATCCTCTGGCAAAGTGAGTGCAACAGCTCTGCCTCTTTTCTTTTTATCTAAGTGTGTAATTTCACTCCATGCTACTAATTCTTGCTTATAAAGTTCATATGATTTCGATTTGCTGAATGATGGTAGGTTAATTCTTGTTGCCATTATTTCTTTTACTTTTCCCCCTTTTTTTCTTTTTTTTTCTGGAACTTCTATGCATAAAAAACCCTCAGGAGATCAGATTGTAATGGTAGAAACTGTTCAAACACTGTTTACACCTTATTATATTGTTCTTTTAAACTATTAGCAACTGCACTGGATACACATACTCTTAAATTCGTTTTTGTCGAGGCTGCAACTTTTGTTGCAGAAATCTCGACATAGGGATAGTGATCCGGCGGCGGCGGCGTTAGCTAACTTCTTAAAAGCTTTATATTTTAGAAGGTGGAAGACCTGGATGCTTCATACTTTGTATATAGATGCCTCATGTTACGAAGTTTCCGTCATTCACATGTCCAATGTCCTTGACCTCATTTTCATGGTTCAGTGGTCAAAGTTAAATTTTTGAGTTTTGGTCTTTTTATCTAATACTATATGCCATTGGTCAACTATATTTGGTGTATGGAAATATTTTATGATCAGTTTATGTCAGTCGCACAGGTTTTATTTGACCGTGACCTCATTTTCACGGTTCATTGCACAGTGTTAAGTTTTTGTGTTATGGTCTATTTTTCTTAAACTATAAGTAATAGGTCAACTATATATGTTGTATAGAAGCATTGTTAGCTGTACATGTCTGCCTGGCATGGTTCATCTGACCTTGACCTCATTTTCAAGATTCATTGGTCTATGTTTAGTTATCTTGGTTAATGTTAAGTTTTTGTGACAGTTGTTATATAAAGATTAGCTTTATACTAAGGACTATCAACATAATATCAATGATTAGTATAGAAGGCGAGACATTTCAGCGTGTGCACTCTTGTGCTCTGTTACAATGTGTTAACACATGTTAATTACAACATTATATTTATTGAAGAGACTATAATAAAATTGAGAATGGAAATGGGGAATGTGTCAAAGAGACAACAACCCGACCAAATAAAAAACAACAGCAGAGGGTCACCAACAGGTCTTCAATGTAGCGAGAAATTCCCGCTCCCGGAGGCGTCCTTCAGCTGGCCCCTAAACAAATATATACTAGTCCAGCGATAATGCATCTTTAAAACATAAGAGTACTTTAACAAAGTCATTAGAGTTATCTTTCTTTGTACATTAAATTGATCATCAACATGGGGAACCATTAATTAGCATATTAATCTATTGCAATAAAAAATCCTAATATCTAATGAAATTTGTAGATTTAGCTAACAAAGTCCTTATATTTGTATACAGTAACGTTCTTTTATAGTGAAAAATTGTTTTAACGTTGAATAAGATACAATTAAAAATTTCTTGCTAGTCACTCTCTGTGATTGCCATTACAGTCCGATATGCGGTTTAATTAGAACAAAAGAATTCGACCTCTTGTGTTTAGAAGGTAGAACAGTGAAACAAACTTTGTATACGGTTGTCAAGATGTCACAAAAGTTACTTTCCGTAAAGTCATTATAAAGATTTGCATTCACGTTGTTTAATTTTCATATTGTACAATTGTTAACAATGCAACTTGCAAACAATCGTTTTTAAAACGACCATAAGTCAAGCTGTTACGTCATTTAGGGGGTCTCCTTAAAAACTGCTACTTTTTTTTGCCCGACATAGAAAAAATCTGGGGAAAATTACAAAAATTGAGAAATGAATTGTCAATCGTTTAAGACCATTCCCAAAGTGGCACACCTAAAATTGACATTTGGACGCAATTTCAAAGTTGGATAATATATATGACGGGTTTTGTTAATAAATTTACGCATCGAACACACCCGTCCTATATATGTAACATCACATGACTTTTAAGTGATTAAAACTAATTTTTTTAAAATAATATTTGCATGTTTGACATGTTTTTTTCTTAAACAATTACATTTACACCGACAGTCATAATTTCTGTATTATTTAAAAAAAGTTTTGTTACACATTTTGTTACATCTGAGTTATACAGTAACCCGGATTGGTTGATCATTGTGAAGTTGCATATATTTATATCGTTGTATTCCAGTGGCGGATCCAGGGGGGGGGGGGGTCCGGGGGGTTGGACCCCCCTTTTTTTTGGCCGATCAATGGATTTGAATGGGAGCATATAGTTGGAACCCCCCTTTACTCTGGGTTGGGACCCCCCCCCCCCTTTTTTTTTTAAAATGGCTGGATCCGCCACTGTATTCCTTTTGTTTGTGTTAACAAATTGTCGCTCGGAATTATTTTTTATACATCATTTATTGATCTTGTAATTTCTTGTAATTTAGTTTGCGTCTTATTTCTTTGGTGTCATATTTTGGCTATGTTTGTGTTCGATCATACAGTATAATAAGTCGGTAGTTGCCCGCGAATGGATTTTTTTTTTAATTTCTTGTGACTCTTTGCGTCTTATTTGTTGATTGCAGTTGGTTTTTGTTTTGTGTCATGTGGAGATATGGTGTGATTTTGTTTTTCTTTTGATGTGTTTGCATCTTAGATTGGGATTGCACTGAGTTATTTCATGATTTCTTTTGTGCTATATTTTCGATACATTTTTATTGCCACTCCTACGATAGTAGAGAGGCATTATGTTTTCTGGTCTGTGCGTCCGGTCGTTCGTTCGTTCGTTAATGTACTACACATGCGTATATATATTACTCGAATGTAAAACATGCAACAATACTCTACCAAAGCAAGCCAGGAAACAATCCATCAACAAGGAATTAAGTTATTCATTTAATTTTAAAGGGGGTATGGTTTTCTTGTCTGAGCGCGACCATTTATTGTCCGCCTCCACCAATCAAATATTTTTTTCTTTCAAAACTTAACACTAAATAAGGTTTAAGAAGATCAGAACTCATAATATTTTTTCTGGTTTTAAATTTTGCCTGACCAAAATATTTTTTCGAACGAATTTTGGATCAGACGATATTTTTTTGAATGAATCTTACCCCTCACTCTTTTTTAGAATGTGAAGTTAAATCTTCGTTCCCGTATCAGTGGCGGATCCAGCCATTTCAAAAAGGGGGGTTCCCAACCCTGAGTAAAGGGGGGTTTCCAACTATATGCTCCCATTCAAATGCATTGATCGGCAAAAAAAGGGGGGGTTTCAACCCCCGGAACCCCCCCCCCCCCCCTTGGATCCGCCACTGCGTATGTAAATAACCAGCACAAAGGCTCCTTTTTTTTCATACATTTGAAGACTTCCATCGCAATCGCATTGTTCAAACCAATATTCAGTGGCGGATCTAGAATTTTACATTAGGAGGGAAAAAGGGGGGGGCTGACTGAGCTAAGGGGAGCTCGCTCCAGTCATGCTTCAGTGATTCCCTATGTTTAATCAAACATATTTTTCCGACGAACACTTACAATCAACCAAGCCGTTGCTAAGACATTGCTTAAAAGAGCAGCGGCTTGGATTTAAAATTGTACTTACTAGACAGTTTTTGATAATCTGTTACAGTTTTGTACAAGAGTTAGTCCTTTGTTGTTTTAATAATAAAAACGGAACTATTATGATGTTATGGGAAATATCAAGTTTGCTTGATATTGACAAATCAAAAATTCAAGTCATATGGTAATGTTTGGGATGCTTAAACCTTTGACATATTTTGTAAGTTGAAAAATGAATATACTAATTTAAAGACCGTTTGTGGGTGCTAACATTTACGGTTGACTGGCATATTTTATGAAGAATGTACAACCTGTTTTATTTAAAAAAAAATGATGATTCTAAAAGATAACGAAAATTAAGCATATGCTCTTTATTCTGTTCTTGAACAGGGCTCTAATTTAAAAAAAAAAAAAAAAGAAGGGTTCAGCTGATCAAGTTCTATGAAGAAGGAGAAAGGGGAAACCAATGGCACTGCTACATCATTTCAGAAATTATATAAATTATTACCATCAGTATTACAAGGCTAAGAAGGATGCATTCACATCTCTTCTGTTATGGATACGTTTGACAAATTATGTATATAAAAAAAACAAGTTTCTTTTATGGCATAACTTTATTCATATAGATTATTTCTCCTACATATCTTTATATATTGCTTTCTTTAGTTCAAATTGGAATCTCAGATAAGCATCTGGTACTTTAAAACCTCCCCTCTCTGTTCTATGCCTCTGGTCGACATGTGTACTTCAGAATAATTCCTGACTGTCGGATGTATAGCAGAACTTTCACATAACTTCTTGATAAAACTGCTGTCTATCTCCCTTTTCGACACTGCAAACATAAAAATCGAACAGGCAATTAAAGAGGGGGTTGCAACCACATGTTCCCCGTACAAACGGATCGGAACTAAGAGCTCTTTCCCGGATCTGCCACTGGATTTATACATCAGATGCATCACAAAATATAAACATGTTATTAAATATACTAGAATATGAAATAAAGAAAATTTAAAATATTAATCGAAAATGTTGAATTATAATTTATGTCTACGAAACCCAAAGTTCCTACTTAATTGGCCTTGTTTTCAAATCCTATCAAATGTTTTCATTTGTCTTCACATGTTAGAATATTCTTCAGAGCTGTATCTTGAACTAATGAATTGAAAAAAGAGGGGATGGATATACGTACTAAACATTAATTTTGTCTGTATTTTCAACATATCTAACAAACATGTGAGAAAAATTAGTTTTAAAATACGAAATATCTCTCTCATTCTGTAAACAGATATTGTAGGATTGTTAAGGTATTTTGGTGTTTTTGAACCCCCTCCCCCCTTTTTTTTGTAATGTACACCACAAAAAACATTTAGTTAGGATAAAGAACTAATAAACGATAGTCCTATAATGTAAGGCTTCAGAGTTTCATTTCATTTACATTCAACATGTTTATCGGATTTTTTTTATATCAATGTTGAACCGTTATTTTTATCGGATTTTTTTTTAACTACCCATGTCGAACCGTTGAACCGTTCAACATTAATAGTAAACAAAAGTTCGATAAAAAATGTTGAATGTAAATGATATGAACCTCCGGTCTTATATTATAGGACAATATATAAGACTTCTGAGATTCATATCATTTACATTCAACGGTTTAATCGGATTTTTTTTTATTACTTTGAACGGTTCAACATCAATAGTAAAAAAAAAATCCGATATAAAAACGTTGCATATTAGTGATGTAAACCTCATATTAGTGATGTAAACCTCCAAAGTCTTATATAATAGCACTACGGTAAATAGAATAATTGAAATTCAGTTAATTGAGTGTGGGAGGCTATTTTAATCCACTTTATGAGTGTGTATTATATAATGTTACAATGTAACAAACCTATCGAACACACCGTGAAAAATAACATTATCTCCCCTGGAAATGCTTAACAACAAGATACAAAAAGCTGCTACCTTTTTTTGCCCTGTATCACATAATTATGAAAACACATTACATAGATAGGGAATACTGTGCTTGTGTACACGTTTGAATGTGTAGGTGGCACACTCAGAACGATCGTCTCTAGATTTTTTTTTTAAATTCGTCCCGGCCTTTCCGGGTTCACGTAGCAACACGTTTCTTTCCTTTCCAGCTATTCCTGATTATGAATAAATCCAAAACATGCATTTATCCCAAAGCAACAACTATTAAACAAGTCACCTATACTAATGGTGATCGTCTAATTCCTAGCTGATTCCTTTAATCGTACCTTTCTTGACGACACCCATCGTTGTAGCGTCTACCATTGGAGGTAGCGAAATTACATGATTTGACAGGAGAGCGAAATAAACAAGGGGAGCAATTTTATCGAACCGCATTCCGGACTGTACTGGTTTGAGCAAATTGAAAAGTTTCAGTTTCAATTAGTGATGATTGTGTTGAACAAAAGAATAATAAAGTCTTCTTCTAACATGGGAAAGCTTCTTTTTTATAAGTATTGGATATGTTTTATGGTAATAGTTGTTGAATAAAGAGGTTGGAACATTGCATAAGGTTTTGTATTTAGGCAGTCAGTCATGTAAAACCATTTCAATGAGAACCGTTTATACATCGTTGGTTTGTTGAATCCAATATCTTATATATGAGGGCTATGAGAGGAACCGTTGTGAACTTGTAATATTCCACTATTCCAAGTTACCCCTTTCGGTACCTCGAATGTGTAAGATAGCGCGGCCACTCTTGGTCTCATCGTCACTCAATTGGAGGTCATAGTTAGGGCATGATCGCGATGTGGATCGAATGCATAAGCGTTGCTGATTGAGAGGTCATTGTGTTTAAAAAAAAAAAAAAAAAAAAAAAAAAAAAAAAAAAAACCCCGCATAATACATAATACAAAAAACTAAAACAGAAAACAGGGGAAAAAGAGAAGAAGAAAAAAAAGCTCGGCCTGTCACAATGGTTTTATTATAAACTTTTGTTCCTGTTCGTTTTTAGAGATGCTCGGATATTATGGGTTTTGAATATGATATATTCGGTAGGTACAAAAATAGACATTATTTCGTTTTCTCATTTGATGTGGTAGGAACCGAAGTAGTAACGATTATTGGAGATTGTAAAATAGATGGTGAAATGGCCACAAAAAAAAAAACAACAAAAAAAAAAAAAACAACAAAGAAAAAAAAAAAAAAAAAAAACAGATTACGCAACTTTGGAACTTGTACTTATTTGAACCTTTAGATGGGCTGTGCTTGGTATATAACATGAAGCTTTTGGTATTTTATTTTCGGAACTGAAATGCGCATGAAATATCTTAACAAGCTTCAAACTGAACATGAGATTTAGCGATCGTTTAACACAAATACGAGTCTATTAGAATGTTATGTGGTCAACTAGTTATTTGAAGAAGCCAGATGGTCAATATCTGAGAACCAGGTAATAGTTTGTAATAAGTTCACTTGATTCCTTTCACCCCTTTTCAAACCTCTTATGATTTGTTGAATCCAATATCTTATATATGAGAGAAACCGTTGTGAACTTGTAATATTCCACTATCCTACTGCCTGCAATTTACTTTTGGCATTGCAAAAGTCATGTCTTCTTTGACTGTCCATGACGTTAAAATACTAAATCTCTGGGATGTGTTTTAGTGAAGGTTAGTCTCTGATGCATGCTTTTTTTTATTATTATTAATTGTTTTGGCTTTTAACTAGCTGTCCGTAACTGCGAGTACTCTCTAGTCGTACTTTCTTGTTAATTTGCATAGGCGGATCCAGGGGGGGCCCGGGCCCCCCTTTCGTGGGAAAAATTTGGTTGATTATATAGGGAATCATTGAAGCCTGACTGGAGCCCCCCCCAGGGGCGGATGCAGGAATTTTCGAAAGGGGGGGGGGTGCTAACCCAGGGCACCCAGGGCAAAGGGGGGGGGGGGGGGTGCAAAACATATGTCCCGATACAAATGCATTGATCGGCAAAAATAAAGGGGGGTGCGCACCCCCGGAACCCCCCCCCCCCCCCTGGATCCGCCACTGCCCCCCCCCCCTTTTTAGGTCAGTCAGCGGGCGCCCTTTAGGAAAAGTTCTGGATCCGCCACTGATTTGACCTGTTGATACTATTTGTAATGCTTTTTTTTTAATTTAATGTTAACATTTTTCTGGTCTATAAACCAGCTTTGATTGTTTGACTACAAATTTTCACTTCTTCGTACTAGGAATATCAAAATTATTTCCTTTCTCCTTTAATACTGTATATACATCACACTTCCGGTTCACGAAGAATACGAAGTTTAATCGAGCACCAATTTTGTAGTTTTATTGTTGATAATCACCTTACATTTACCAACTTTTAGAATAGTTTTTTTTATATACAAGAAATTTCTTGGTATTTGTAAATGGAAGGCTATACAGAAAAAGAAAGTATACTTAACAAAATATTTTCATTTACCTGTGTATAATATGACGTATTTTTTTTCAAAAGTTGATGTTTTTCTGAAAGGGTTTATCATTCCCGGCGGTATAATACTTTTACTTTAATTATTCATCCCTTATTTTTATTAAATTTGTATTTTTTTGTAACATAGATTAAATTTATTCGTTCATTGTGTGTTATTTTGTGTGACTACGTTTTTTGATTTCAGTTAAGCCATTGCAATTGATATTTTATAGTGTCTTTCTATGTTGTTATGTCACACTATTGTTTCAGATAAGGGAGAAGGTTTGGTACCATTAAAACGTCTAATCCTGCTGCAATTGTTTACACTTGTCCTAAGTTAGGAATCTGATTTTCAGTAGTTGTCGATTGTTTATGTGGGTCAGAAGTGTTTCTCGTTTCTCGTTTTTTTTAAATATATATTAGACCGTTGGTTTTTCCCGTTCCCGCTCGAGATAATGTCGAGACTAGTTGAGTAAAAACTGTGCTCCATTTTACTGGTCGAGCATTAAATATGGTCTTTTCAGACTGAGCAGTTTGTAGTGTCTGCATATTGATATTGATATCGACAGAATATGAAGGTTTTTTTTATCTCGTGAATATATATATATTGAAACCCAGGTGGTCGTGTGGTCTAGCGGGACGGCTACAGTGCAGGCGATTTGGTGTCACGATATCTCAGTAGCATGGGTTCGAATTCCGGCGAGGGAAGAACAAAAAATTTGCGAAAGCAAATTTACAGATCTAACATTGTTGGGTTGATGTTTAGACAAGTTGTATATATACGAAAGCAAATTTACAAATCAAACATTGTTGGGTTGATGTTAAGACGAGTTGTATGTATATATCAGACGTACTTATAAATATAATTATTTTCTGTGACTGTATATTACATTAATTTGTAGGATCCTTTACTATAGATAATTTAGCTGATCTGTAACAATAACATCTTCATGCCTTATATATCATGTACTGTAGTACGCCGCTAGATTAAAACTGACGAGGAAAGGTAACAAACGGCCAGCGAAAGCTCTTTTTTTGAGAGCCCAGGTGGTCGTGTGGTCTAGCGGGACGGCTGCAGTGCAGGCGATTTGGTGTCACGATATCACAGTAGCATGGGTTAGAATCCCGTCGAGGGAAGAACCAAAAATTTGCGAAAGCAAATTTACAGATCTAACATTGTTGGGTTGATGTTTAGACGAGTTGTATATATATATATATATATATCTATATATATATAACTCGTCTAAACATCAACCCAACAACAACAGTCACAGAAAATAGTTATATTCATATATCTATATATATGAACGTATAAACGAGTCTAAATTGAAAACTACGCTCAAACCTATGATTGCGTTGGATAAAAACCGCAATTTTTATACGTGTGCATGTAAAACAAATTTCGTTGTAGAAGGGTATAAAAACAGCACAAACAACATTTTCCAAAAGACCAAAAAAGGGAAAAAGTATATTTAAACAAAACGCATTTGACTAACAGGTTGAACAACTGATGTTCTTTAACCCTGCTGACTGCCATTGGCGATTGCCAAATAAAATTGATCACAAGATGTAACAAAATGCGTCTTAATATAAATTTAATACTAAACAGAAAAGAAATTTAACTTGTGGCCACGATGTTATGCCACAAACATACGGTGTCAATATTTTTTTAGTACACCAGATCCGGATTTCGACAATAAATGTCTCTTCAGTGATGTTAGGAATCGAAACGGTATTTGGAAGGCCATAAAAAAAGTACCCTCATTTTTAGAAAAAGTACCCTATATATATATTTCGAATATATATATGTGTGTATCTTACATTAATTTGTAGGATCCTTTACTATCGATAATTTAGCTGATCTGTAAGAATAACATCTTCATGCCTTATATATCATGTACTGTAGTACGACGCTAGATTAAAACTGACGTGGAAAGGTATTACCCGGCCACCGAAAGCTTCATTTTTATGAAGCCCAGATGGTCGTGTGGTCTACCGCACCGGTTACAGTGCAGGCGATTTGGTGTCACGATATCTCAGAAGCATGGCTTCGAATCCCGACGAGGGATATATATATAAGTACGTCTGATTTTATTTATGGGCTCACGGGGTGGTACAAAGCTGAAACACATCCTGTATATATAATTCGTCTAAATATATGATAAGTCCATCTAAGTTCAGACTTTCTTATAATATAATAATTTCTGTGACTGCATCCTACATTGATTTGTCAGATCCATTACGATAGATAATTTACTGCTGATCCATTTTCATGCCTAATATATCCTGTACTGTGTTACGACGCTTGATTAAAACGGACGAGGAAAGGTAGCACCAGGCCACCGAAATCTTTATAATTGTAGATTCTAGGTTGTCGAGTGGTCTAGCACGTCGGGCACAGTGCAAGGCGATTTGGTGCCACGATATCTCAGTAACATCAGTTCCGGAACCCCGGCAAGGGGCAGAACAAAATTTGCATCTCACATGGCTGGGCTTGTATTTGATGAATTATATATAAATATATATAGACATCTAGACATTTGTTTTGCATGCGCACGTATAAAATTGCGGTTTTTATCTAACGCAATCTTAGGTTTGAACGTTGTTTTCAATTAAGACATGTTTATATGTTTTGTTTAGGCTTATCTTATATTTTCCTTCGGGTTCATTTGATCCATTAATCCCAGTTCGACTCCTTAAAGTTCCTATCTAAATCGAGGTAAATTGTATGGCCTTCCAAATACTGTTTCTATTACTAACATCACTGATGAGACATTAGTTGTCGAAATCCGGATATGTTGTACTAATTTTTGCACCTTTTGTTTGCCTCTATGCCATCTTTTGCGTAAGTTATTAGGGCCCCGCCAAAGGCGAGTCGCCCTATAGTGACCAGTCTGTCCGTCCGTCCGTCCGTCCGTCTAAAACACTAACTTTGTGTCCGCTCCATATCTAGGTCAAGGTCAAAAAACTTTGGTTTCAGTTGACAACCCTATGTCCTGTGGTGAAGATCGTGTCCGCTCTATATCTTGAGAACCGTTATGATTTCAAAGTTTATACTTGTCATGTATATGAACCAACACCAGAGGGTGTGTCATAATTTATGAACGACTGCCTAGGGCAAAGTTCAAGGTCAAAAACTTTGGTTTCAGTTGACAACCCCATGTCCTATGGTAAAGATTGTGTCCGCTCTATATCTTCAGAACCGTTATCATTTCAAAGTTTATACTTGACATGTTTATAAACCAATACCAAAGGGTGTGTCATAATTTATGTGCAACTTCCTAGGTCAAAGGTCAAGGTCAAAAACTTTGGTTTCAGTTGACAACCCCATGTCCTATGGTAAAGATTGTGTCCGCTCTATATCTTGAGAACCGTTGTCATTTCAAAGTTTATACTTGACATGTATATAAACCAATACCAAAGGGTGTGTCATAATTCATGTGCAACTTCCTAGGTCAAAGGTCAAGGTCAAAAACTTTGGTTTCAGTTGACAACCCCATGTCCTATGGTAAAGATTGTGTCCGCTCTATATCTTGAGAACCGTTGTCATTTCAAAGTTTATACTTGACATGTATATAAACCAATACCAAAGGGTGTGTCATAATTCATGTACAACTTCCTAGGTCAAAGGTCAAGGTCAAAAACTTTAATTTCAGTTGACAAACCCATGTCCTATGGTAAAGATACAATTTTTTAATGAACATTATTCCCAGCGGGGCCCACAGAGATGGCTCTCATCTCAATGATATCTAGTTGTTTTCTAATTTGGTGTTAAATTCATAATATAGATCCATTTTGTTACATCTTGTGATCCGTTTATTTGGCAATTATCGTCATTGGCAGTCAGCAGGGTTTAAGAACATCAGTTGTTCGACCTGCTAGTGAAATGCGTTTCGTTAAAATATACTTATTATATATATTCTTTTGGTCTTTTTGAAAATGTTGTTTGTGCTGTAATTAGACCCATCTACCTTTTTGAAACACTTTTTCTCGATTTTTCTTGATTAACCTTTATAATGAAAACTCAAAGCCGAATATTCCAAAGCCAAGATATGAAGTGCATTATGACCAAATACAGATCTACAAAGTCCTACTTTATTGCCAAAAAAACCCATCTTAGGCCTAAACCTTTCGTTCTTAACGTTTTTTTTTATTTTGTTTATTTAATTATTGATTATCTCTATGTATATTCATCCTCGTTGGTTTTTATTTATATTAATGTATAATAAACCACAAATTTGGACAGTTCTACCTTAGAACTGATTCTGACAGTTCAACACTATAACAACTTTAGGGTATTTTTTTAAACTCTGCAAGATACACATATACTATAGCAATGGGAAGTAGTCATTATTTAATCAATTTGTATATTGCTATTACAGTATAGGAACATATATTGATGTACTAATATCTAATTACATTCATTAAACAAAGGCAATCAAGGGTTATGTTTGTAACAAAGCTATTGCCTAGTAAATATAGAAAATGATTGGCTAAATTACAATAGAAATTTTCCTTAAGCATTGAATTATTTTATGATAAATATAACTATATAATTTGGCCGAATTCTAGTTGTATCAATATTTACAATTATCTAAGATTTTTGAAAATTATACTGATTACATTGCCATAAATGTTAGATTGAGTAATAAACTACTGTTCACATATCTGAGTCATTATTATCAATAAACAGAATTGTGATTGATAAGATGTTAAGGGGCTCGCGGGTGTAAATATATTTTTTTCAAATATTGGATTTCGCTATTTTTTTTCTATAAATGAACTTTACCTATATACTTTATAGAAAAATGAAATAAAAAAATGGGGTCACCGATCATTTAAGCTCACAACCTTCCTTCAAAAGAAGCATGCATTTTTGTTCAGGTATTTTTTCCTGTTGATTTAATAGAAGAAATAGAGGTAATATCGAAATAAAAAAAGAACCAAATTACAGAAATCGCTTAAATTTTACGATTTTTTATTTTATTTACAGCATATTTGAAAAAGTATTAAAAATATAGGTCACAGATGAGTTAAAAAAAAATATTTCAATTTTAATGCCCCCAAAATGCCAATTTTACATCTAAGGCAGATAACTTGGAGCTTTTTCAATAATATAAACATTTTGAAAGTCATCTTGGTAAAAAAATGATTTGTTTTGGTTGATTTTTGTGGAGCATATCATAGAGTAACAACTAATAGTGTGCTAAACATAATTTGTAACCAAAAAAAATTGCTTAAAATTTTGCTGAAAATTTTGTACACTCGAGCCTCCTTGACGCATCTTTACATACTCATCAACAAAAAGTTTGTTAAAGTAACAATTATTAAACACACAGTTTCTGTCGAAACAGAAAGACGAGCTTGGTTGTTTGTTTGATCTGGTGATGGAATATTGGAAGGACATTGTGCAGACCATCCAATGTTTTCTTCTTTATTCTGTTCCTTCAGCCAATCAATAAGAGGTGTGAAATATTGAATAATCGGCAGAGCGCTCATGTTTCTACCACCTGTCATTACTTGCATTGCATCCTGCCATTGTTTGGACGATCCTAATGCTAACATGTTCCTATATAATATAATAAGAACGGGCGTTTTAAGCTATATGGAAATAAAAAATCAATTTTGGTTAAAAATTATATTAAAAAAAAGCTAATCATTGCGAAAACGAAAATTATAAAATCAAGTAGGCTTGCAGCATCCATAATCCTGTGCGCTCTACTTATATTTTAAATTACAGCAGGT
>NW_027268030.1:0-29835 GCF_963676685.1 Mytilus edulis
GCAAAGATGGATTGGCCCTAGACAATGTAGAAAAATGTATTTCTCTTCAAAGAAATTAGTTCATATCATTTGATAAATTTGGAAGAGGAAATAAGGATAATAAATAAATCAGTATTAACTACAAGCATGATTGGTAAGGTATTCAATAATGATAATCAAAAGTTTGTTGGATTTGTTTTCATGTTTTGCATAATAAGTATTTTTGGGGTTAGTATAGAGTAATGTGTGTTTTGTCTTTTTTACATTTTAAGTAGAGTTATATATACATAGAATTATAATTGTTATTTGACCGCTTGTGACTGTTACATTGTGCCTTAACTTTGTTAATGATTTATTTTATGTTTTATAGATATATATTGTTTCCATTTTTTAGACAAATATATATTACTATAAAATAAAGAGTTTCATTTAGTTCTTCTGAAGTCAGACATTTGTCTACATCATGCAGATATTGATCCGGCTTGTTGATACATTGGTTTATGATTTACAGACCAAGTTACCCATCCCTTTTTTTCCAGTTGACCAACATTTGTCATTTGAACAGAAATTTCTGAATTGTACTTGTAACTTTTTTGGAGTGCAGCTGTTAAATTAGTTCGTAGGTGTATTATGATGACCTGCAGATCAAAGATTGTAGACAAATATAAGTGCAAAATAATGACTTCAGTTGCATTCATTCTTGTTGACCAAATTTTGCCAGACTTTCAGCCAATGTATTTAGAAAAAAAAAATGAAATTGTACTTATTGACCCATTGGTGGCCTTCGGCTGTTGTTTACTCTATGTCGGGTTGTTGTCCCTTTGACACATTCCCTATTTCCTTTCTCAATTTTATTATCCAGGTAACTGATTTTTTTTTTATTCCAAAGCCTGGTGATATGGTTCTGATTTTTTTATTTATTAGTGTGATGAATAACAGGTCAATTTGTATTTTGTACTCTCATCTGCCTTTTCCTGATGACACCAAACTGAATAAATAAATTGATAAAGTGTGGCACTCATATTCGCCGTGGACACAATTTCTACGTTTTATGATTTTGAGGTGTAAAAACTTCAAAGGATGGTTGAAATGGAAGAAATATGCCGTTTAATTATATTTTTATAACAAATAGGATTATTTTTGAAAATGGACTAAATTTCAGCACTTACGGCAAAGGACCAAAAAATGGACAACGATTTTGAGCCAATTTCCTGAATGAAAAAACGATTTTCAAAGAGCATTCTTTAGTAATTCTTTGACAGATTGCCCTAAATTTCAGTTTTTTACACCTTTCAAATGTCTGCTATTCGTCTATAATGAAATTTATTTGATAAATATTGTTTAAAGCTGCAGTTATTTGGTTTTAAATAGATATGTAAAAATGGCGATATGTGTCCCCTCGTTGACAAAAAAATAGGAAATTTTAAACACCCTTTAATCCAACTTTTCAGATGATTTTACTCAAAAGAAACACGTTTTCAAGCTAAGAATATTTTGCATTTGAAGTTATCTTCATATAGAAATATCAGTATACTTAAAAAAAATAAAGACCTGAACATAAACTGAAGAAAACATGGAAAGATATGGCGAAAATGATCACCATTAAACTAACAGGTATGTAAATGATCTCATGATTTTTTATAAAGTTTTGTTAACAACAATGAAATGCCTATGGTATCCAGGAACAGACTTGATAATTATCAAAATTGAACATTGACCAATGAACCATGGAATGAGGTCAAGGTCAGATAACCCTGCCAAACAGACACATGTCACCATGCAACCACTCTATACACCAAATATAGTTGACCTATAGCTTATAGTATCTGACAAATAGACCTTATAAAAAAAATATCATTGACCAATAAACAATAAAAACGAGGTCACAGTCAATGAAACCTACTAGTTCGACATGAACACATTAATTTGGTACATCAAATATAGTTGACCTATTGCTTATAGTATCTGAGATATGTACTTAACATGTTAACTTAACCTTAATCACTGTTCCATGAAATGAAGTTAAAGTCAGGTGAACACAGTATGACAGACAATTAGGACCTTCACGGAACCCATATACCAAATATAGTTATCCTATTACTTGTGTTAACAGAAAAAGAGAAATTGACAGGACAAAAAAACTTTTCAAGCTGTCACTGAACTATGAAAATGGAACAATGGACACATGCCAGACCATATAAACATAAGGCATCTGTATACAATGTATGAAGCATTACACATGCCAGACCATATAGACACATAAGGCATCTGTATACAATGTATCAAGCATTCAGGTCTTCTTCCTTCTGAAACATAAAGTATCACATAAAGTTGAAATTACCAATGAATGGTTTCAAGTTTTAGATGAAACTCCGCTATTACAGAAATGTACTTGTTGCAATCATTCCATACACCAAATATTGTTGACCTGTTGCTTAGTGTATTCTAGAAAATGCTCTCACCACAAAAACTTAATATTTACCAATGAACCATGAAAGTGAGGTCATAATCAAAAGAACCTGAAAAACAGGTGTTTTCCCGTTTGAATGTTTTACACTAGTAATTTTGGGGCCCTTTATAGCTGGTTGTTCGGTGTGAGCCAAGGCTCTGTGTTGGAGGACGTACATTGACCTATAATGGTTTACTTTTTTAAATTTGTTATTTGGATGGAGAGTTGTCTAATTGCACTCTTCCTATATCTATTAACACTAACAATCACTAAATTCACAGAATATGGTTAACCCCTTGCTCATGTTTATGAACCTTACAATGAAAACTTAACATTCACCAATTAACCATGTAATGAGACCAAAGTTGGATGAACCCTGCCACACTAGCATTTGAAACTCACAATTATCCATACAACTAATAGAGTTGACCGATTGCTCATAGATTCATAGATATGGATTTTACTCCAGAAAACATAACATTGATCAAGGAGCTATAAACAGTAAAATCTGCCCAGATTGACATAAAGCTATTGCAAGGCTCTCATATCTACAAGCACTAAAAATTCTACCACTTACTACTCTGTTTTTCTTTAGACTTTACTGTTGCGATTCAGATTTTGTGAGTAAAGTGCTTGTTATAAAACCTGTGTTTTTGTATTGATAAAGATAATGTGTAACTTCTAGATATCAATTTTAAGACACCATACAATGAAACATTGCTGGTCTTTTTCACAATTGACCCCGGATTTCATTTCATTTTTATTTGTAATCCTTTGATCTTATTGATGAAGTTTTAATAATCAAACTTAGGATCGACTTTGACCCATGTATATCTCCAGAACCTGAACAAACTTATATTATGATACTACTTATGTGAACAATAGTATTTAATATTTCAAAAACACATATTTAGTTTATGATTTTACTAGCTTTCAATAGATTTTAATTGTCTAATGACAAGAGCCATTGTAACTGACTGAAAATTACAATTTTGAATAATTTTTAGTAAGAAAGCAAGTCATAAATTATCAATTAGTTTTTGCACTTTTTCTAATAATAAATTAAGTAACATGTACAGCAATGTATTTTTTTTATACATTGATCACATGCTAGGCTTTCCTGCCATTTGACTTTGTAATTGTTGGTTGAAATCCTGAATAGCATTGAACACACGTCTGTTTATTGGTCGGAAATCACATTCCATTGTTTTAGCAGCAATGAATTCTTTCATGACGAAATTATTTTGTTCGTGATGTTGCCATTTCCTCTCTAAATTACCAAGCTGCATGTATGTTTCATTATCATCTAGCGACGTTTTCATACCTTCATATTTAGAGGTCAACTGCTGCATGACTTTTTAAAGTTTTCTTTGCGTCTTTGAAGTGAAATTCTGTCCTCTTGAGTCTCTTCCTCTTCTTCTCTGATAGATCCCTTAACTTGTCCAAATCTGAATAAGTTTCTAAATCTTTTTCCATTGTTGAATTCTTTTCTCTTAATCATAACTAATTCTGTTGTAATTTTATCTTCAAGCTGTTCCACTTTCTGTAAGTCCACTTGTAACTTGTCACTTTCTGCAGCAAGCCCAGAGTTGTAGTTTCTGATTTTTTCATTTCTCCTGCCTTAAAAGCTAAATCTTCTTTCATGGTACTGAGCTCTGCTGGGGATGGTAGTGCTGAAAATCGACCCATATTTCTACTCATATGTTCCAGTATTGCTATAGTGTCTGCTCCAGTTGTGTCACCCTTTGATGTTCCTGATGTTAGATTCTTCAAATGAATTAAGGAACTCATCTATTGTTTCCTCCCTTTTCTTTAATTCTTTGTACTTTTGATTTCTCTCCCCTTGATTTTCCTCTATATCAATATCTAATTGTCTGATTTCCTCTTGAACCTGTTCTATTTTTTCTTTCAGATCATTTGTCTGTCTTTCCAAGCTTGCTATTTCCTGGTTATCTTCTTTCACCTGTTTTAGTAACTTTTCTCTCTCTTCTGCTGGTGATGATTGATTCTTTGTTTCTTGGACTAAAGCATCTCTCTTCATTTCAAGGTCATTTAATTGTTCATAAAGACGAACAGCTTCTTGTTTAACTTGGGAAAATGATAGTTCTTCATTTGAGTTTTTCAATCTTTGAATTAAGAACAATCTAGTTCTTGTTGACCTCTTTCTAACTGTTTCAACATATGCTCATTAACATCTTTCATTTCAAAATATTTTTTTCTCATTTTCGGATTCATGTCATTAACAATATTATCCGCCATTCTTTTTTCTTGGTCCAATTCCTGCTCTATTTGTCTGATCTGATCTTCTTTTTGCTTTTTTATTTCAAACAGCTCTTCGATTTTTTTTTGCCTCCCTTTCATTTGAATTTTTCAGATCTTGTAAGTCCATTTCTACGTCCTGAATGTCTTCGTCTGTGGTCAGTTTATCTACCAGTGTGTTATAGTCACCAAGCTCTCCCTGTAAATCTCTTATTTCTGATGCTAATACTTCTGCCCTCTTCTCATAGGTCAGAAAAGCTGAATTTTCTTCTGAATTATTCTCTATCTCTTTATTCAACCTTGTATTTTCACCATTCAATTCATTTATTTTACTCCTAACTAATCCTAGAAAGTAAGTTCTATCCTTGACAGTTCGACCTTGACCTTGACTCCAGTTTTCATTCCTCTAACCCCTGTTGTGTCATTGGCCTGTCTTCCACCTTTAACTGAGACTGTAAGGCCCCTCCTCCAGCTACTGATCCCCCTTTGGTTCCTGGTCTAGCTGTACCAGGATTCATTGCTGTTGTCAAGCGGGTAGCAGTACCTCCTTGGATGGCAGTTCCAATAGGTCTAGCACCTGAAATGATTAAATGAAAAATTACATTGTGTACTTATATCTGATAAAGATCTAGTTGTAAACTGAACATGATTGAAATTATTAGGTTAATATTCATGATTGTGTGCTTATACTTTTGAGTATATTAACTTTAAACAATTTCTTTTTAAACTTGTCCTTCATTATAAAAGAATGCCAGGGGTTAAAAATCCACTAGCCCGACGCCCGGGACTAGATCATTTACGCCTCGGCAATTAAAATGTGTTATCCAATATGCCCCGACGGACTAGTAACAAAAAATTCTTGACGTTTCCAAAATAGAAAGTGAAAAATCCCTTCATCACTATTCTATGTTAGCCAATTCGATTCAATTAAATCATCTGGGATTCCAAGAATTTGAACTGGTTTGTACAGGTCCTGTTGTACATATTTTAAAAATAGAACAAATAACTCTGGCATTTCTGGGTGGCCTGATATCATATGGTTGATCGCAATTCTCGTACTTTAGAATCGATTTCTCATACCATGGCTTGGGTATTGTATATTGCTTATCGTGACGAGATTTCCAATTAACAGTATTTGGGGGCATGATGTATTGATTGGTATTGACCTGTCTTGTTGCACAGCTCTTGAGCACGAAACCATGCAACAAAATATTTCTTAATATTTTAGTACGGGAACCCCAGGAACTTCGTCAGTTTCAAAACGAAAAACGGTAGATGAAAGGAGTAACGAGCTGAAATTCATCCCCCAAAAATGCTAAATACGACATGGCAAAGCGCGGAAAAAAATTAATAGTGTCCAGGACAGAAGGGCTGCCAAGTCTTTAGCGCGAGACGCACACATGTTAATGCTTATTTGGCGGCATTTTCCTTTGAACTATTGTTTTTTCTCTTTGATCTTTACAATTGGCAAAAAATCACGAATTCACTTCCTGAAAAGTTGGCAGAACTGGGACACAATGATTCCCCTGGCAAGGTTTGCTGTTGCTGATGAAAAAACAGAAAATGCTCCTGTGAATATTGCCGTTAGTTGCCCCAAACACGCAAAAAAAAAAAAGTCTGCTTTGAATATGGGAACAACTAAGTTAGGTTAGCACCAAAAGAATAAATAACAAATCAACAAAATTATTAAATACAGTGTATAATGTCTCCTTCAAAAGAAAGGACACCACTTTGTATTTTGCAGCAACTCTGATTTTAAGGCATGCTAGGGCTAGCAGGTCAGTTTTGATGGACTAGCAGTTCTTCCGACAGGGCTAGTAAAATCCTGCTGCCAATAAGTCCTGGGCTAGTTAGCTTTTACAAAAAATTTAACCCCTGATGCCTCTGCTGCCATATTTTCCATCCAAACAGAACCAAACAAGTGAAATGCCTAGCACTGCCAACTGATAGTGTGATGCTAACCAAATCACATTCATTGAGACAAAACATTTTTATTTAAAGATTTGAAACAGTATGCTAGGAGGGACACAATGTACTATGATTGCCAATGTTTTACATGTTTGTAATTGGGATACATGTTTTGCCAATATATGACTTAAGGGGGTTCGCGGGTCTAAATCATTTATATAGGATTTCTCTATATTTTTCTATAAATGAACTTTATCTTATAGTTAATAGAAAATTAAAATAAAAAGTGGGGTCACCGTTCATTTGCGCTCACAATCTGCCTTCGAAGAAGCATACATTTTTTGTAAAGGTGGTTGAAGTAATAGGAGAAATATAGGTAATATCGAAATAAAAAAAGAAATTTATTACAGAAATCGCTCAAATTTTACAATAATTTAGTTTAAGTACAGCTTATATGGAAATTATATTAAAAAATATATGTCACCGATGAGTTAAAAAAGATATTTCAATTTTAAAGCCAAAAAAGGGCATTTTTCACCAAGGGAGATAATTTGGAACTATTACAATGATGTACACATTTTAAATTGTCATCTGGGGCCAACACGAATTGATTGTTTTTGAATGATTTTTGTACCATATGATAAAGTAACAACTACAAAAGGTAATAAATAAAATTTGTAGTGAAAAACAAATGTTTAATTTTTTCTAAAATTTTTATACCCTCGAGCCCTCCTTAAGCAAGGACTGTACCAAATGTATATGCTTCATAAAATGTTGATTATTGAGAAACCAAAATTGTATCCTAGACTTTCTCAAAGAGCCCCAATCATTTGCCAATACTGTAAATCAACTTATTTTCATGGATACTTTATTTCATATTTAACCTCTCTAGTCACTTTGTGGTTATCTATAAATTTGGCAATTTTCTAATTTTTTTTGGTGTAGTTTAATAAGGAAATATCCAAGTTTTACATATTTACAATGATTTTTATTCGCTCTATTTTTGTATTCGCCTCATTTTTTCACTTGCCAAAGTCATGAAAATAAATGTTCTCGAAAATAAGTTGGTTTCTTACAGTACATATTGCCACCGAAAAAAAGTAGTTAGAATCATTGTAGAGCATGTCAACCTATTCAGTGGAGATCATATTAAAACAGGTGGTCTTGTTGTTCCAGAGATGATTTCAAATACTGCTAAATATCAGCATAGAAGCATACACGTTATTGCTATTTGTCCGCCATTACTGGATATCAAATAGGTTCCCGATAAATTTTGACGTCATAAAACAAAATATCTAATACCACAATGGAAAAGTGATTGTTGTATGCATCAAAAGACAAAACAGTGACAATAAGAATAGACGACGTAGATGTGAAGTTGGAACCTGATAGTGGAGCTGATGTAAATGTAATGGATGAAAATCAATTTGTAAAATTTCAGAGCAAACATACGGCAATCCAGTATTAGAAAAGAGTAAAATCAAGTTGAGCACACTGCAAAATTCATTACCAATCAAGGGAGAATTTAAAACTATCATAAGAAACAAAACATGTGGCACAGAGACAAAATTTATTGTTGTAAAGGAAAAAAATCAATTCTCCACCCTTGCTAAGCAAATCACTCTGATTGAGCTAGGGATGATACAGATTAGAACTGATGGTTCTTTTGTAAAGACAAACCAGTTAAGAATACCAGACAGTGGACCGCCTTTCAACTCTGAGAAACTTGCTATTGATAAGGGATTTAAACACCACCAAGTCACACCAGGACGCCAAATAGCAAATAAAGAAGTTTAACTTATTTAGGAAACCCATCAACAAAACAGAGCAAATAAGTTAAAAAAGAAAAACACTAAACAGCTAAACAGGAGATCCATAGAAGATATATCACTCAAACTTATATGAAAGAGACAGACAATGCAAGGAGAAAATCAAAGGGTATGCTGAAAACAGAAACAAGAATGAAGGAAGAAAATGGGCCCCCGCAAGACATGCGCGGGAGGGGCAGTGGACATTCAAAATTATGGCCCCTCCCCCCCCCAAGACAGGCGCGGGAGGGGGCGGACAAAGAGAACTTGGAAAACAGAGACAACAGTCAGGAAACCAGGACTGAAACATAAAGCGAAGAACCAGGAGACCGATACAATTTAGTGAACATTTAAGAGACTATTATAATTTATACAAATTGAGAAAGTGAACATCTATTTTTTAGTTATTACAAAAACATTAGTGAACAATACAGAGACTGTGATAATTAAATCAATGTAACAAACTTTATTTTACACATTTTAATTTACATTTATAAAGTCATTTTCTAATTCAAAGTAAGGAGGAATGTAATATCTGTGATTTATTCCGGGAACGTCAAGCACAAACCTTCGGGACATTTACTTGTTACGTAACGTCGCTACCAATTGTATATTTTGTAGCCATTATTAAATTACTATTTGAACATCAAGTCTTACTCCGATCTTTCACCGACAAGATGATTCTGAAGAAGCGGATTATAGTGACGGGGAAATTATATTTTTACCTGTAATATGTGGCGAAAAGTCCATTATTGATGGCAGACATGGATATAACTTATAAATTCTACTCTATTGTGCTAATAGGTATGTTTTAACGATTGACTGTAAATTAAAAGTAGTTAGTGTGATTTTTAACTACATTAGATCCACAACATAACAATAATGATAATACATGTACGAAAACCTTCATACCATCCCCCATTTTTGAAAGAGTAAAGATCCCGAAATAAAAGAAATTGTTGAGTGAGAAAAAGAAGCATGGTTGTCGCATGTGTTTGGTTGGTTATTTAAGCACCTGTTCTAGGTCTACTGCCACCGGCACTGGGTAATCTTCCAGCCATTTCTCTTTAATAATAAACTTTTATGGTTATAGTTTACTGTTGACAGGAAGCAGGTTGTAGGAATGTTGTCACTTGATTTGGACTTTCAGCATATCCGGCAAAAGTGGAGGACCTAAAATGAGGAAGTCGAAAAATAAAAGCGAAACTTTACAATGTTCAAGTTATTTCTCTTAAACAGATCAACATGACTTGATAATGGAAACTGATTTTGATAGCTCATTTAAATAAACTATAACTTCAATTAAAATTGATATTGATTATGAAATGCAATTTACTAACAGAAGTTCGGAATAAATAAATAAATAAATAAATAATAAATAAATAAGTTTTATTTAGAGTCGGCAAGGTATACAAAACAGAGACAAATTAAGCTCTAATAAGCATTAACCGACATACAAAGACATTTATAACAATACAACACATCATACACATGCAATAAATTACACAGCACAAAATGAAGCACTAAAAGCATGATGATAAAAAGCAGAATATAAGTATAAGCTAGATATTAAAGCTAAAAGCATATATAAGTGTAAACTAGGCATAAAAGCTGGTATAATGCATGATAGCTTAAAATATTATAAAAAAAGGGGTATGATCTAAATGGTAAATAACTTTTTAGCATAATATATTAACTAAAATCTGCAAAAACAGTGCACTTACAGTCATTTCATTCCATGACTTTAAATATTTTGACTGACTGACTAAAATTAGCATTTTTTTTACTATCATCAGGTAGATCATTCCATAAAACAGTAGCTGTGTATTTAAAAGAGTTCTTGATGTTCGGACCCTAGGTATATCTACAATATCAAAATATCTAAAATAATATTTACAATCTTTCAATACAACTAAATCATTGTAAATATGGTGGTGACAATGAATCTATATAAAAGTTTGATACATTCAATAATCATGTTACACATACGTCTTATTTTCAGTGATGAAACCTTTGCTCGTAAAAGTAGCTCATCATATGAACTAGTATAGTCTTCATATATAAATCGTAAAGCCCTTTCCTGATTTTTTTTTCTAATTTAGTGTTGTTATTTTTGTTGCAAAAATGCCATGGCAAAGGACAAAAATTAAAATTAGATAAAATAAATATGTGGAAAATGGTTAATTTATTTAATTTAGTAAGGTATCAGCGGCCTGGGCTAGACTGTTTTAGTGTGCTTGGTCACCGATGTAAGGGACGACATCAAAAGTTCAATGTAGGATAAAAAAAAACCTTAATTCACATAGTTTTTTCGCTGACCCCCACCCCCCCCTTCCCCCATTTTTTTAACTTAATTGGGAAAAATCGATTTCCCTATATGGATATATGTAAAATCGATTTTGGATTAACAAAACTTGCAGAAATGTTGGCCCCCCACCCCCAAAATATTTGATTTAAGTTTTAGTTTTTTTATCCTATATCGATCTTTTGATGTCGTCCCTAATAGACTGTGTGAAAAAAAGGTCGACCATCCTGACGCATTGAAATTTCTGAATTCGACTCCAAGGATTTGTCGACTCAAACTAGTCTTTGTTTTCATGAATTTTGACATCTTGGTTTGATGTGACTGGGATTAAATAAATTGTATATATAATATTATATCTTCAAATCAACTGATCTCCATAAATTCTTTTTAAAAACAGAAACAGTAGCTAAAAAGTAAAATCACAAAAATACTGAACTCCGAGGAAAATTCAAAACAGAAAGTCCCTTATCAAATAGCCGCAAAAGCTCAAACAAATCAAAACGAATGTATAAGAACTGTCATATTCCTGACTTGGTACAGCCATTTCCTTAAGTAGAAAATTGTGGATTAAACCAGGTTTTATAGATAGCATAAAACTATCTTAAAGTAAGCGGCGTTCTGAACATTAGTACCGACGCCATGTAAAGACTTCAAGTACAACACAGGGCTCAAATCTGAGACCCTAATTACTCAGTATCTACATTGCATTTATGTTCTATAAAAATCTGTAATCTAATTGAGGAGACTTTCTTATATTAATATTAATCAAGTTCCATATAAATGGAGTTTATTTCCTGATATCACTCATTGGTTAAATTACACGAACTTAGAAAAAAATCTTCCAAGTAGATGAAACTGTATGTAGCAATTCACATAATTGCGTATGATGTTACATTTATTCAAATATCAATAAAATATTTTCAATATATTCAACATTACAGCAACAGCAACGGCTAGAAACAAAGCTTTATTTTGTATAACAAATTTGGTATTTCCTGAAGAACGTATCGTAATTTTGCATTAAAATTCACTGCTAGACCATAACAAATTGTAAATGTGAGAATTTATAGTAGCAAATTACTTCATAGAGAGTTGGCAGATATAGAAGAACACCTTTTCAACAGATAATTATCTACTTTACAGTTAAATGGAACTGACGACGAATCAAATTTGCTCAGTGAGGATTTGGGAATCTATAAGAAATATCTTCTATTGCAATTCAAGTGATATCGTTAGATTTTTTATCAATTTGCCTAAATACGTTTTTTTTTTGCTTCATTTTAAAAGTATTGATATTGATACCGGAAATAATTGCCCCGGGAATTCGAATGAAACAAACATTAAGTAAAGGTAAAGCATATGTTATCAATTAGAATTGTCAGGTGTTATGGTATCTGATTGTAGATGTCTTGTCTAGTAGTTTTTTTTTATAACAAGACATTCCAGCAACAGATAGCTTATCTGTGTGTATCTTATCATCTAGAACAATGTTTCTATGTATGTCTTTTTTTATTGTTCTGTTTTGTTTCGTATAATATATATATATATATGTTCCTGTCCCATATAAAATTAATCAAAAAGTCCACAAAACTCATGACCATTACGAGTCAAACGTTATAAAAAAAACCAGAACGAGTAAAAAATAACAATAATAGTCCTGGTTTGGTACAGACATGTTCTGAAGAAAATAATGCTTACATTTTTTTTTCTGTAAAGGAAGTTAAACCTCCCACTTCTATGACAGTTTAATCTTGTTTTATAGGTCGCTAAACCTCACACTTGTAATGTACGTATGACAGTTGTTCCGTGTCTCAAAATCTGTTATGATTGGGTGAGCAATCAAACAAAGTCGATTTATTTTTGCCTTAGTCTCTTAAGATTCGTATATGCTTCAAAATAAAATTAAATATACAGTTTTACTTAAAGTCAATACCACAGGTGCTTGAGGCAGGGACCTCTTTTCCTGTTTTTGTTTTTCGTATTTAATATTTTCATAAAAAAATAATGCAGTACAATGCTGTATGATATTTTACCATACATGTTGTTTATTTGGTCATCTTTACTTTGAATAAGACTGTAATGAAAGATCATAGAACAAAAAGCTACTTTTTTTATGATTGACGCCGGCTCTTTAGCGAATTTCATATACATGCACAATCAAGTTGTCCCTTTATTTTATGTGGGGTTACTCAGCAACGCATATCAATACGCGTTCTCAAAATATTAAATGGTTTTCTTGCGCGCAAAAACAAACAAACTATGTTCAGAAAATTATAAAGTTATGAAAGCGTTTGAGTTTCATAAATTGCCCGTCATTTCCCAAACTTTGGTCTATGAAATGGTTATAAAAAAATAGTGCGGAAGAAGAAAATTTTAAAGTGAGTGATTTACCTCCACCATTTTTAAACAACATGGAGGATAGTGTTTTGGAAATCACGTAAAGTTATGTGTTTTTATCTACCTCCAGGTAACCACCATTCACATTGCATTTTAAATGAAAGCCAGTGTTGCCTTGTCTCAGATTTAACCCGGCAAGTCTTCACTCATATAAGTAGAGTATGCTTTTGCAAACGTAACGTTTATGAAAGAGGTGATTGTTTTGACACCTCCACTCTATATATGTCATATATAGTTCAATATTCAATTACAGATAACTGCAGTTTATGTCACATTCTTTGAGGTCGGAAACAGACCGCGATAATTTGTTTCTTTTTACTAATGAGAGTCCTCTTGGTGTGTCAATGATAATTCAGCAGATCGACGTTAGTGCAAAAAGGTTGACCAAATGGCAATCATTCATTGACATTGAATCAGTTGGGCAGAATTTTTAAGTTACAAGTGAGTTGTTTACCAGAGTGAAATTGTACATACAAGACTTGAATATTTACAAGAGAGACAATCAAGTGTGACTGTCAACAGCAACACACATAGAATGTAGAATTTTTATTAAAATCACTGACACTGTACATTAATGTCAATACACCTTATCGCTATTTGTCCACCATTGCTGCACATCACACAGGTCCCTGTAAAATTTTGACGTCATAATACAAAAATATTTGACGCCACAATGGAAAAGCAATTGTTGTATGACGTCAATAGTTCAAGCGATACATATTCTCTGTCAGCCACGAATAGCAATAAGCGAATAGCCTTTTAGCTACATTTGTATATGTCCACCATTACTGGACATCACACAAGTTCCCCGTAAAATTTTGACATCATAATACAAAATATCTGACGCCACAATCGTAAAGTGATTGGTCCTCCTATAAAGCTTCATGTAGCTACTTGTATTTTATTTTACATCAACACATAACAATAATACCAAATTACTTTGTAATTTATACCGATTAATGATTATCTTAAATTAAATGGATTATTCTAATCATTGCTAATGCAACAACGTTTGTAACTTTCATTTTGATTGGATAACGTCACTTTCTTACATGGCATCAACGTTGTTTTTCTGTCAGTTTCATTAGAATGGAGATAACAATATTGTATTTTAAGGTCCAACGACATCAATTTGGGATTTGATGGTCGCAAATACCCATTTACTGTCTCCGCTTACGCGTCGCCAGTAAACTTAATTTGCGACCATCAAATCCCCAATTGATGCCGTCGGAGCTTAAAATACAATACAGTTATCTCCTAAATGATAAATCATCTATTAAAAAAAAATTCTTTAAAAAAATTCTAGATTTTTAAGCTACCCTGCTAATTAAGTCACAGTATGCGAGACTTACATGTACATGAGTACAGGTACAACTATCTGGCAGAGGTGTCGTAAACTATTTGTATAAAGCTTTAAATTTCAAAAGGCAAAAGATCTGGATGCTTCATACATGTCATATCTTGTATGCAGATACCTTTTATATGAATTAAACAGGATTTTTCTCAAAATTGGATTTTAGTCTAAAATGAAAAAATCTCAATAATAAATGCACACAATAATTTTTGAATTTACAGTATATGCAATAGGTCAACACTATTTTGCGCATGAAAAAAAGGTATATATATGTCTGTCTGTCACAATTAATCTTACCTTGACCTTAAAGTCGTAGATTTTTAGAAATGTTGAATTTCTGTAAATTTAATGATTTTAGTAAAAAAAAATTATCTTTAAGACTTTCAACATAAAATCAATGGTCATGCAGTAAAACAGGCATGACATTTATAGTGTTTGTACAATGATTTTACATTTCTAATCAATCAAAATATTAAAAATATAATATCAAATTTACACCACACACTTTTTGTGTGCATTGTAATTCATGCGTGAAATTATGCGCAGTCGAATAGTCCCGATCCACCTTAAATGTATTATTTTAGTCTCCATCATGTCCATGAACTGGAAGATCAATGAAATGAGATTAAATTCAGATTACTTTTAAACTTTTGCTATAAAATAATGATATGTGTTTTCAGTTTATACAAAATATCTAGTCTTGATGCATCTTTGGACTGACCCGTTTTGAAAATGGTGAGTCCAGGACTCATTGACTCACCTTAGTGAGAACCCTGTTGTAAATACGGCGCGAACACAACGCTGGGAACGTCACTTATGTCTTTTATTGAAACGTCAAGACTTTGTGACGTGTCACTTGTATACTTGGGCATTATTAGATTGATTAGATCATTATTAAAACATGCAACGTTTTATTCCTTAATTTACGTATTCCCGACATTTGGTGCCGTGCCCAATGGATTTGAATAAGCTGAAATTGATTAGGAAAGCGAACAGAAGTGTAGTTACAAGACATTTACGGAAAATCAATGATTTAAAAAACGAAGCGGAGTTAGCCAGGGTAGATCTTTTAGCAACATTTGAAAGTGTGGAACAGAAGAAGAAACTTTTGGAAGATTTGAATCAAAAAAAAAAAAGTGCAATCGATGCAGAGGATATTGATGAAGAAATTCTCAACACAGATGAGTATACTTTAGATTTAGAAACTAAACTAAAACACTTGCGTATATTCATACAGAGTTGAGACAATTCGAATAATCATAAAAATCAGCAGTCTACTTCATCCTATCAAACATTAAATTATGAAGCGCCACCTTTTATTCCTACTTCATGTATTGAAAATCAGCAACAGAGTTTTATCGCACCATCACTGTCAACGTTCAGCAATCAAACACACCACCTTCCGAAATTAACTGCCCAATTTCAGTGGAAATATTATTGAATGGCAATCTTTCTGGGATTCTTTCGAATCAGCAGTACATATTAACCTGAATCTTCCAGATATTCAGAAATTCAACTATTTAAAATCACAACTCGGAGGTGAAGCTTCACATACTATTGATGGGTTCGCATTGACAAACGCTTATTATAAGGAAGCAATTAACGTATTAAAAGAAAGATACGGACAATAGAATAAAATTATACAAGCACACATGAAAGCATTGCTAGACATCACACCCGCAAATAATGATTTAGCCAGTAAACATGTCTTTTATGATCACATAGAGGCATCTGTACGTGGATTAGAAGCTTTAGGACAATCGCAAAGACACTTACGGCACATTACTAGTCCCAATAATTTTGAGCAAGCTTCCCGGAAAAGTAAGGCAACATTTAGCGAGAGATCATGGATCAAACACATGGATTTTATCCAATTTACGGAAAGCTATTCAGAACGAGATTAATATTATCGAAGCAGGTCAGGATTACAGTATCCGACAAAGCTATTCAACAACGCCTACATGTACGTTTCTCGTAGAAAGCTTACATGAATATTTTACACATTTATTATATATACATTTTGTACATGTATAATATTGTTAAAAAATATCATGATGAAATGTAATGTGTAATTTAATTAATTACTTTAGTAAAGTAATTGTAATTTAATTAATTACATTTCCAAAACTGTGTAATGTGTAATTAGTGTAATTGATCATTTTTGCAATGTAATGTGTAATTTAATTTATTACATTCCAATGTAATTGACCCCAAGTCTGGTAGAAACACATGAATCTTAGGGAAGAGAAATTCTGAATCATATACCCCAAGAAGAGTCGAGTATGTAAACAGTAACCAACGTGTTCTAACCGCGAGACCATGTATATACTGTCAAGAAATTCATGCACCGGTGAACTGTACACGGATTACAGACACAAATGAACGAATGGAAATTGTAAAACACAGCAATCTTTGCTTCAATTGTCTCGGTACGCATCTAGTCAATGACTGTAACTCTAGACATGTATGCCGTCATTGCAAGATAAACATTGGTCCAATCGTATAGATATTGATGCAAGTATACTGTTTGATGAAGGTGCGCAACGTTCGTTCATAACAGAAGATCTTGCTATGAAACTAAAATTGAAAGTTGACAACACGAAAGTATATTCGAAATTGACGTTTTGATAGGAGCAGATTACTATTGGCAGTTTGTTGGAGACAAAATCATCCGCGGAGATGGACCTACAGCAGTAAAATCAAATCTAGGTTACCTTCTATCCGGTCCGTTAAAGGAAACAAGTATCGTGAAAGGTTATGACAATACAATAAAAAACAAAGAGCAAAGAAGTTTCGTTCGAAGAATTGATAACGAGGGAAGTAACAGAAAAACAAAACAATACATACCGCACCACCGAGTTAGAAAAAAAAAGATGCGTGCGAACAAAGTACCGTACAAGACATTCGACCGTCCAAGACGTAAAGCAAGATTAAAAGCTGGTGAGGATGAATCTACAATCAAATCGAGATGATGAAAGAAAGATGTGAACTGTTAACTACCCCTTTTTATATGAACTGTGAATCGTAATTAAAGTGTTAATGTGTCAAATTTTAATACCACTATACAGAGACAGTAATTATTTTCTATACAAAGAGACTTTAATTTTCAAGCGTGAATATTATTAATTTGAAATTTCATATTCAAATTAGAGATCGTATTTTATATTGAATTTTATCATTTGCGGCCCCCAACGCGGGAACGTCACTTATGTCTTATATTGTAACGTCAAGACTTTGTGATGTGTCACTTGTATACTTGGGCATTATTAGATCGATTACATTATTAGAACATGCAACGTTTTATTCCTTAATTCACGTTAAGTAAAAAATCATTGATAATATCTATGTACATGTACTGAAAAAATTGTGTTAAAGCATGCAGAAGAATATCTCAAGATTTTTTTGCAACATTTCAGGCAAGGACCAGTAACTATATTAAAAGTAATTGTTTTTGCAGGAAAATATGAATGCCTACTCCTATCCAATCTTTTAGAAAAATCAGATTTTTACAGAAGAGAGTCCACCATGCTCTTGCACTGCACTATATATTATTAGAATAGTAGAATAGAATACTATACAAATGGATGAAAATTATATATATACATGTAACTGTACTTACCGGTATATTAATATAATATATATAACAACAAACCAGTGTATACTGATTTGTGTCATTTATTCATCATCTACGCACAAAATTGTCTAAAAAAAAAACATATCTCTGTACATTAACCTCAGTTTCAGGTATAGAGATTTGATTTTTTTCTGTGACAAGTGCTTTTGACCAACCACAAGAACTTGCTGTCATCATGGTCATCCGTTGTTCAGTTCTTCAGTACTTTGATATTTTTTTTAATAGGTAACTTTCAAATGCAATTGTAAGAATATAATCTAAGTTGATTGACTTTATCTCTCTTACAAAACATGAATGTTAAGTATAACCCACTGACCATAACTTAACCTAGTTTATCATATCTATATTAATAAAGCATACTACTTGTAGTATCTGATATCCATAAACAACAAGAAAGTACTTTTTTTAGGTAGCTTATATTTCCTGTCAATTGTTTTATTCAATTACCAAAGTTAATTATTAAAGACCTGTTTTGTTCTTAGTTTTTGCTTATAATTGTTGACTCTAAGGTTTCACAAAGATATACAATTCAGTTTTGCCTCATTTGTGTTTGGCAGTGACCTCTCATTCTAAAAGTTAAATCTTTTATTGAATATAAATTAACAAAACTAATTCTGTTCAGTTTAAACTTCTTATTGTCTTTACATATATTATTTTTGTTCATGCTGGAATTTTTCCAATTAAATATGCAGTATACCTATAGTGATCATTGTTCCATGAATATAATAATCTCTTGGTTAACAGAACATGGTAAACCCTCTTTATTTAAAGTCTCTATGGTGGAACAATAAAAGGCTGGGAATATATGATCAATAATGTTAACACATGTATATAGACCTATTATAGTATAACTTGGATGAAAAACTTGTCCTCTGTGTGTAGTCTGTAAATATAACAAGTCAATTTTGTTCAGACCATTTTTATCAACAGAAATGTCAATATAAACATCACATTAACAAATATCAATATTTGAAGTTGTTGAAGGTTTAGAAGTAGCCAGAAAACCGTATTTAAAGTATATCATATACTGTTGAAGTGTTTTATTTTCTCTTTGGATAATATCGTGGTAGACCAGTGAATTTATAACTTTTGGATTAAATATTTGTAAGATTGGTGATCATAAAATAATCATGGTTCCTGGATAATATTTTATGTTGAGATAAACTGAAAAAAAGTGAAAAAATGCTTTTCCCTAAACATAACAGGTAACTCTTTAAATTTAGTGTCAGACTAGTTTATGGATAGATGATATTAGTTCATATTCATATTCATATGTTTAACTTTTAATTCATTAAAAATCTATTTAAAGCTTCTCATTAGTTATCACATGACATCTTTTCTTGTGCAAATCAAATAACTGTAAACCAACTAATTTTAGCAGGAAACTTTATTTCACGTTTAGTCCTTACTTGCCCATTTGACGCCGATTTCATTTCACATTGATTTTCAAATTTGTCTGTTGAAGTTAAATGAGGAAAGCTCCCAAGATTTACAGATGCGGGACAATTTATATTCACGTTATTTTTTAACTAGCGAAAAATTCACTGTTTTACAGTATTAACAAATAGCATTATTTTGTCATTTGATCATTTTGCAAGCTTTTGAGAATTATATCTGATGATGTCACATGAAAAACCTGTGTTATAAGAGAGTAATACTAACATCATAATTATACCTTCACCATTATGTTAAATGAAATTGGATTTCCTGCATTTATCATGCATTTCAATAACATATGGTCAAATCCCTGAAAGACAGACCCCTTCTAAATTATTGAAAACTACATGTATCATTTGCATTGATAATAATAATCTTGGTGTAAACTAGATACACCTATTCAGACTCAATATGCATCTAATACATAATGTTTCCACATGTACAGATCATACAATTCTGTATGCAGAAAAAAACCCCCATAAAAGTCAATGTTTGCTTCAACCATATTATTATCCATATATATATACTGATACTGTGCTCTTTGAGCAGTCAAATTGCATTGACCCTATATTCATATGTGATATACAGTCACTGACCGTATATCACCTTGTTTATGACGTTGACAATGCGTTTCTGTAGAGTTTTATTTATGACGTCAGTAAAACATGCAGGTTTTCGGAAATTTTACGTCTTGCGCTCAAAATTAAGAAATGATGGTTTTTAGTACTTTTTACCAAAAATACTTCATTTAGAACAGTTATGAGAGTTGCAGTATATAAAGAATAACCATGCATTGTCTCGAAATATAAGGAATTTTTAAGACTTATGATAAATTTTACACTTAAGATGTACATGCAGTACATGAGATGATTGTTCATTTGTTGTTTGTGAATTTTGATTTTGATTTATTTGTGAAAAAAAGATTTCTCACATCAGTGCCATATATAGCGGTTTATATTTATGACTTATCATCAATAAGTTCAAAGTAAGGATTGTTTAATGAAATAAATTATTCAAAATTATATTTGTTTAATTGCCAATTGAAAACAAAAATATAGCCTGACCAATTTAATGTAAAAAATGACCTTTTATTCAACTTGCCTCAACATTTGAGAAGAAATGACAATTTTCTCAGATTCACACAGTATTTCATCAAGATGCCAGATTATAAATTAACTAAGTTTGTTAAAGAATTTTTAAGATAGCTAGGTTGACATTGTATTGTCAACCACATTCCGTGCCTAAGTCTTTTATAAGAAATAAGTAGGTATACCTAATTTCATGGTGATCAGGAAAGGGATTGGAAAGTTTTGTCAACGATAACTTCTTTCATGAAATGTCATATCAAATAATCATAAATTGTGTATTAATAGTATAAATATAGAGGTGAGATTGATAATTCTGAGGGACAAACACAATTAGAGAGATAGGTGGTGTTTACCATAGCTGGCATGAGAGTATTAATCTTAACTTAACCAAATAAACACTTAGGTCTTTGACTGGAATATTTCATTTTATAAAGAGTTGTCATTTATTTGATATGAGTAGGTTTTAATTTATGATTATTAGTAAAGTTTGAAGATTACTTGACTTCAGGAGCAGGATTTTCGCGCGGTGTTGAAGACCCATTGGTTTCCTTGAGCTGTTTTCTGCGATTTGGTTGGTTGTTGTCTCTTTGACACATTCCCAATTCCATTCTCAATTTTATAACATACATTTTGTACATTAAAAGTCTATACTAGCCTAGAGTCATGAACATTATAAGTGTTACGGTCAGTATATACAAATTTGAAAGTTAAGAACCCAAGAATTTGAGTGGCAACGCTAAAGGTTTATCATCATACATCTAAAGATAACTTTATTTTCAATGATTTATAAAAACCTTTTGTAAAATAACTTTAAATAAGATTTCAACTCCCTTAGGAAAGTTGACCTTAGATCATGTAGATGGAAGAGTCTATTATTTCTAGGTCCTTTTTGGTCATGTAGATCTTGAACAGTTTTGGTTCTTGTACAACCGTGGCTTCCAAATATAATATTTGGCTTTCTATGTTCATGGTGAAGATTAATCCTGAAAAGGGCATCTGTGTTATTTGGAAACAGAATTTCTCAAATTGAAATATTAATAAGTCTGTTTAAAAAATTCTATTCACCACAGTATCTCATTAAAGTTTAATTTCTGTCTTATTGTTTTACTTCATGGGAAAAATCAATAAAAGACCATGAATGATTTATTTATTATTTAGTTATAGATCTGAGTCTTTTGTGAATTTAAAATGACAAAGGATATGTGTGAAAGTGTAAACTAATAGTGATTATTGCATTTTGTTTTAAAAAAAAAAGAATAATTTAATTATTTTTCAGGGATAACGCATTTTTTTAGGGTCGGCAATAAAAAAGCATGAAAAGTCAATTTTATTTTTATTCTGGAAATCAGCAAAATCGGGTTGGCAGATCCGTAAACCAACATATTAAAAAATCCTGGCCTAAAGGGGATAATTGTATTTCATATTACATTTAGAAGGCTGTTAAGAGAAAATACATTGTTATGTGCATTATTTTAAACAAATGTGAACCTGAAAAATATGAGTTCAAGACTAATGTGGAATAAAACATTTAGAAGATTTCATTGTAAATTCAGTCATGTCAGTGTATAGTTTAGACATTGCTTTACAATCTGTTATGATCATGCCTGTACGATTAACACTTCCAATGCAATATCTATTCCATGACTTGTTATTGAAAATTGATTGTATGAATAATTCCTTGGAGCCTGTCAGCATAGTATTTTATGAAAGGTTATAGCCTTTCCATGATCTTTTCTTTTAATCTATTCTTAATCTCCTATCACTTGCCATTGATTAATTGAGGATTTTTTCCATATTTATTTGTTAGTGATCAAATTGACTGTGAGTTTAGATCACTGTATCCAGTGATGAAACATCATGGGTTCAATTTTCTGTATATAACCATTCTTTTACTCTTTAAAAATGTACAAGTGTGTTTGGAAAGATTCAGTACCTATATCATTGTAATTTTTAAAAGATTTATTAAAAAGAAAATGGTCTTCTGGTTTCTGAGTAGGTCTTCATAGTTTATGAAATGTTTTAATATTTGATAAGAAAAAAATTAAGATTTATCATTATATTAATAACAGTGGCTCTGATGAAGATTAAAATGCACAATTTATAATTTGGAAAAAATATATAATGCAGTATTCCTATTTTTGGGATTTTAAATATTCTAGATATGACCTTAGCCTGCATTTGTGAATATATATATTACAAACCTCCTTAACGATGTCGCCTATAACGACACTACATCAGTTATCCTGACGAGTCCCAATGGAAGGATGAAATCGATAGAATGGAACTGTTAACTTTTTACTTATTTTATTATTTTATTTAATGAATATATATTAGTATATATGTAATCAGAAAAAAGTTTATGAAATGTTTTAATATTTCATAAGAAAAAAATTAAGATTTATCATTATAATAATAACAGTGGCTCTGATGAAGATTATAATGCAGTATTCTGATTTTTGGGATTTTGAATATTCTAGATATGACCTTAGCCTGCATTTGTGAATATATATATTAGTATATGTAATCAGAAAAATGTGATATAAAACAAATGTAGACTAGAGTGGTTTGTAGACTAGAGTGTTTTGTAGACTAGAGTGTTTGTATGTTTTCTAATGATAAAAAACAACTTTATCAATAATGAGGTTATTTGTATAGATATGGATTCTTTGCATTTGAAAGGTCAAGATTTAAAAAATTAATCTGTAAAAAAAAAACCACTACCAGATGTCTTCAGAAATAGCCTTATAAAGGTATAAAGACATCATTCGTAAATATAGCTCAACATGCAGACTTCTAATACGTTCAGGTATTTCACATCCAATTTTTTATGGTAATATTCTTTATAAAGCACAAAGGTGTCAGTATTCACCTCAGAAACTTACAAAACCTTTGAATAGACTTATTAAGAAGGGATATAATTACGATACTGTTGTCAAGTCATTAAAGATTGCATATTTTGGCGTTAATATTGAGTCACTGATAAGGTCTTTGCATCGGAACTAAACACATTTATTCTAAAAACAGTTGTTGGCATGACACGGGTTATGTTCTTCTCATATATGTTATGATGGTATGATACTAAACCCCTAACGGGAAGGATTGTGCCTGATGTTCATATGATGAAATTATAATCTTTCAGTCAGTTTAATTGAGTCTGGAGCTGGCATGTCAGTTAACTGCTAGTAGTCTGTTGTTATTTATGTATTATTGTCATTATGTTTATTTTCTTTGGTTACATCTTCTGACATCAGACTCGGATTTCTCTTGAACTGAATTTTAATGTGCGTATTGTTATGCGTTTACTTTACTACATTGGTTAGAGGTATAGGGGGAGGGTTGAGATCTCACAAACATGTTTAACCCCGCCGCATTTTTGCGCCTGTCCCAAGTCAGGAGCCTCTGGCCTTTGTTAGTCTTGTATTATTTTAATTTTAGTTTCTTGTGTACAATTTGGAAATTAGTATGGCGTTCATTATCACTGGACTAGTATATATTTGTTTAGGGGCCAGCTGAAGGACGCCTCCGGGTGCGGGAATTTCTCGCTACATTGAAGACCTGTTGGTGACCCTCTGCTGTTGTTTTTTATTTGGTCGGGTTGTTGTCTCTTTGACACATTCCCCATTTTCCATTCTCAATTTTATTAATTTATCAACATGATCAAGCAATATGTTTGTAAATTGATGTAATAGAAGTTACTTTGTTTTGTTGACAGGTTAATATCTGCTGTCTAAGTCGGTCATCATGAGTAACAAGGATTCGGAGGATTATCCCTCTGATGGAGATACAACTGCACGGGGAGCTGATGATGATAGTAGCAGTAGTTCTAGTGATGACAGTGATGGAGAAGAAGGGGAGGATTCAGGATATGATAATGGTGGAGGACAGGCAACACTATCCTTGATGGATGAGCTTCTACCCTTATACAACAGTTTCCAGAGGATGAGGATGATGAAGGCGAAGCTGACAGTAAGTTTATCACTTACATATAATAAGAAGATTATGTCAATGAAACAGTTACCTCCCCTGAATGGGGGATTATGCTCTGGAAACAAGTGTCTAAACTATTTTTGGTATCTGAACATCAAACCAATTTGCTGGGTCTTTTTGTCATGCACATGTTGCTTTATGAACTGGCTTAGTTTAAGATGGCTGTGCTTGCTATTATATTCGTAGTTCAATTCTTTGTACATTACACTAAATTGACATTTTAATTATCTGTCTGGGCCTAAATAGCTGTCTTTACATAATACAGTTGCCTATAAATGCTTACATTCACTCCATTTGAAATTTGGTGGATATTTATATATATCATTGGCAATCATACCACATGACACATCTCCTTATTTTCATTTTTGCTCATTTTGGTTAAAAAGTGTGTTACGTAATAAGTTGACATAACGTGGTCCCATAATCAATGAACAAGGGATATAATTACCTCTATATCCTGTTAGACAAGTTAATGTAGGAGATTTATTTCTCACTCAATATTATAATGACTGATTGCACCAAAATTCAAAATTATTACTTAAACTTTGAAGTACATGTACCATCATTCTGAAATAGTTTTTTGCACTCTGCAGCAATAATTTAAAACGCTCTTAAAAAATTTGTTAAGAACTTTAGTGTGTTTAATTTCCAGTTCATATTACCAGCTTGTACCAAAAATCCACAGTATTTGTTTGTGTGATCTTAATCCTTTAGTATGTCTTATTAAAATTGAAATTAAAATTGAATTTTAATAGTTTTTAGATAAATCATGAAACTATCCTATGCTCGGTTCAACTTCATATTGAAATATTAAATAAACTTTAAGCATAAGCTGCCATTGATTTCTTTCTGTTTTATTTACTTAAGACAGTTTAATATAATAGAATAAACTAATGTCCCCTTTGTATGCAGAATGTTCAATATTGATATGAATTATAAATTTTATACACAAAGTGGTATAATTTACTCATCAATTTACCGGTATGTGTTTTGAGTGTTTGAAATGGGCAAACGTGGGCAAATGTGGTTGTAAAGTATGAAAAAGAAAGCTTGTTAAAATTAGGATTTAAGGATTGCCATGACTATCAGTAAGTTTTTGTTAATTTTAGTTCAGGTAGGGTAAGAAACTTGAATGGTCAACATTTTTAGCTCATCATTTGGCATCTGTCTTATGTCCATTTTTCTCAAAATAGATCTTGTCCTGAAAACGATGCATCAATTGGATTTTAATCTGAGTATGTTATGTGTCCAAAACATAGCAACTTTTACTTCCCATATATAGCAAACAGAGATAAAATCAACAACAACATACTTTAAGATTTCTAGTAAAGTGCAAATTGATGCCAAACTTTTATAGGGAAATGATACACTAATAATACTCTTGATATCACAAGGGACTACAAAAACCTAAGTTGTATGTTGCCATAAAATGATTTTATTGAAGATCATTAACTTTTTTGGCAACATATATTATAATATTGTTTAGACCTAAGAGCATTGAAGAGCAATGTTTATTGTTTTGTACAAATAAAATCACTATTAAATGTTTTATGATTTCAAAGCTTTGCTTACAAAAACATGGTTATGTCATCAAGTACTTTTTAAGTCAGATGTTAATGTCAATCCATAACAACTGCCAACAACATCAAGTCCAATTTTTACTATTACTTAAATTCTATAAAGGAAATCACTACTGAAATTATAAATGAAGGGATGCTTGCTCTTTGTAATTTAAAAGTTGATAAGAGCTGAATAAGTCCTTATCTGGTAGACATTGCACAGATAGATGCCTTAATGTCTGAAATTTCAGTCCTATAGTACCTACAATGTATGGTGTCACATTATATTCTGTCATAATGAGTAAAGCAGGGGTTAGACATTTCAGTGTGTCCACTCCTGTGACAGGAGTCCTGTCTGTAAGGGTCTGTATCTAGGGCAAGTTGTAGCCGAAATTTTCTACTCCTATAGGAACAACAACTTCCATGATGCATTTCATAAGTTAAGAAATAGTCTTATTACTGGATAACTAAATCCAAGGTTTCAGAACTTGGTGGTGGAAAATTAATATTAAGAACAATTTTTAACGTTTTTCAAAAGTCGAAAACAATATAGAATCTATAAATGTATAACAGCCATTTTTTTCCAAATGAATTCAATGTCTGATTACTGTTGCAGTGAGTGAACATTTCAAATTTCGATGTATTTCATATTTGAGCCCAAGGTTAACTATGTCGATGGGACTAAAATATGTCACCTATAGACCTCAAAATATGTCACCTATAGACCCCAAAATATGTCACCTATAGACCCTAAAATATGTCACCTATAGACCCCAAAATATATGGCAGGTAATAAGTATTTATGATATGATGTATAAAGAAAGGATTACAACAACAAAGCTTACTGGATTACTTATATTATATATATATTAAATGCTTGGTCATGGTTTTTAATAAATTATTGGCAGAGGAGTCATTTATTAACTGAATTCTTTGATAAAATATCTGATGTTGTAAGTAATTGCATGTCAACAGTAATATTTTACTCAAAGTGTGCATGTTTATTTGATTTAGTATAAGACAATTCAGGTGTACAACTTATAACCATTGTTGGGAATCCTTATCATCAATTTATAGCATATAGAATACACCAAGTAGTTGTGCAACAGAATTAAACCTGGATAAGATTGACGAGGATATGAGGGTGGGAAATTAATGTCATATATAATGCATTGTAATCATCTGTTCATTATACAAATGTAAATGTAACATGAAATACACATGCTGTTTTATATTGCAATATATGTAGTTTAAGATGCCATTGAATGGACACATCCCCTTCAAATCAATACATCTGTAATAAAACATACTTGCCTGAATAATAGGAAATTATTCAGTATTCAAGAGTTGAACAGACATTTCATCCTTCAGCTCTTTTTTTTTATATGGGCTGTAGTCCTGCCGTCTTGAATGCCTTGTGGCTTTTGTCTAATCATGACATGTATAGCGTCTTATGATAAATATAAGACTGTATTGAGTGTATTCAGTTTAACCCTTTCACCGATTGCTGCCCAGACAGAAGCTACTCTGAGACGATGGCTTCCCTGGCTACTATTACTCAATTGGGAGATCTTCATAATAAATGTCAATAAAAACTTGTTTGTAGTTATTTGTGTATTTATTTCATTAACTAACACCATGTTCACAGTTTTATTCATGTTTTAATAATTTTTTCTTCTTAAAATATTCAAATTTTCAAATTTTCGGCATTTTCTAGGTGAAATTCTCAAAATTCTGCTCTTTGACCCCAAATCGTAATTTTTTAACCCAAAATGGCAAAATTTAAAATTTTTTTATGAGGCTGTACAAATTCCTCACACTGAACGATGTCCATTTCAAGTGTTTTGTACTTAAAACGACATTTTATGTCAAAAAAGTATACTAGTTTGGCTTCAATTCTTCCATATTCTTTCCAAAAAAATGTTCCCTCATTTCAAATTCTCGTAAATTCCGTAAATTTCCTCTGATTTTGACTCGGTTTTCAACAAACGGAAGCGTCATGTTTACACTTTCATCCGGGTATTCCATCAAAGAAAGATAACTCATGTTTGTACTGTTTTAAGCGGGAAACATAAAAGAGGTATTCCGATCCCGGTAAAACGGGACTCGTCGTCAGCTGTCTGAAGCGTGAATCCCGGTAAACCGGGACTCATCGGCGAAAGGGTTAAGGTGGTATGGGTGTCTTCCTCCATCTTGGATTGTAAAAAACAGAGAACCAAAGGTCAAGATTTTCTATCAAGTTAGCAAAATTTGATGCAGGAATGCAGATATTTAAAGTGAATTTTCATTTAAAAGAATCAATTTATAAGAATATAAGTTATAAATATTGATATTTTTGCAAATGATGATTACTTTTGGTTGTTCTTAAAAATAAATTAAATTGGCATTTTAAGGGGAGGTAACTCTAAAACGGTGCATTTTCTGAAGGATTCTACATGGAATTTTCCTATTTTGTATTTTAGCCGGAAAAAACGTACGGTGACCCTATCTTTTCTTTTGATATTCTCAAAGCATTGTCTGAAAGCTATCTTTTCCTTAAGTATTTAACAATTCTATCATTTTGTTTAGTTTCTAATCACAAAGTTGTGTTTTTTCCTGTATAATCCATACAAAATGTGTCATTTTGTCACGCCCTGTAGCCTGAGAAAATGCGCGGTGACCTATCATTTTTATAACATTTTTCAACATATATATCAATAGATACTACGTTTTGGCAAAGTATGAACAAATTCTATCATTTTTATTTTAGACTCCCATACCACCTTAAGTCTTGTGATTGGGGACTCTAGTATTATACAAATATAGCCTTTGTATGAGGTCGATATATTCTGTATTGACCTCATACAAAGGCTATATTTGTTATATTATTAATTTCCGACCATATTTGTATCAAAATCGTCATTTAGGTTTGTTGGAACTTTATAGATATTACATTGTTTCCTTGACAATAACAACATATTAGTTGTTATTTCATTTACTTTTTTTTTTTTTTTTTACATCTTATGTATTTGAACATTTTTTTCGTCAAATAATCAGAGATCATGTGTTTCAAAACGTTAAACAATATCCTGAAATTCATTACATGACGTCACAAAGTATATCGGTTTTTAAATATTCTACAAAATAACCGTGCGATATGCTTTTTGACGGTCAATATACATTTTGCTATCCGCCGTTTTCTCTCTACCTTCGAAAATATAGTTTAACATGTGACTATCCCTAAACGAATCAAATTTGTTAAAATATACGAATTAATAATATTATAGTATATCATGTAGTGTATATACCTATATATGGTTTCATGAACTTCTTCTTTTTGACAGTAATGACCTATGTAAAAGTGGCTGTGTATGATGTATAACTTACAAGCACACTTTTGTCTGTTAAATGATAAAACTGATGTTTGATATTTGCAAATTGTGATTCACTGTGCATGTAATAAAAATTTGTAACAATTCATAATGTCCCTTGGTGGCCTGCTGGATGAAAAAATAGTCCCGGTTGAAATCATCCACTTTTTTCAGCCATGGTCAAATTTCCTGCCCTTCACCCTGGTTAATCAACTTTGCCAAACCAGACTCCTTGATATATATATTAATTAAATTGTTCTCATCATGCATATTTTTCAATATTTGCCACTGCAGGTTAAATGAATAAAAATCAATCAAATG